>NW_007055632.1:45930-86335 GCF_000164805.1 Carlito syrichta | reverse complement strand
TTTTTTTGAGTTGGAGTCTCACTCTGTTGCCCAGACTGGAGTGCAGTGGCCGCTCCCAGCCACCATAGGCTCAACCTGCTGGGCTCCGGCGATCCTTCCGTCTCAGCCATCCAAGTGGCTGGAACTACAGGCGCACGCTACCACGCCCGGCTAATTTTTTGGTTTATTTTAGAGATGAGATCTTACCAAGTTGCCCAGGCGGGTCTCGAACTCACAGGCTCAGGCAATCCACTCACCTCAGCCTCCCAAAGCGTGGGATTACAGGCTAAGCCACTGAGCCCGGCTAGATTAGAGGCTTTCAAGCCTGCCCAACCCATTGAAACACTGTGAAATAGTGTGCAAAGACCAACATGGTAAACTTCAAGAAGGAAAATGAATATTCATCATAACAGCAAAGTACCCCCAAATCTCAGAGAGGAGAAGACGTGTAAATAGCCTCTGTGACATGCATTGGAGAGAAAAGTGAGTATGACCTTAGAACACAGGTCAGTCTGAAAACTCCCCTCTAAGATGCACCTTCCAATCAGGGATCTGCTAAACCCAGGCCAGGGGGGAACATTCCATTTCTCCTGAGCCTCAGAGCTGTCTCAGGGGAGGCCGAGAGTTGGTGAGAAGGAAAGACATCCAGTAAAGTCATAGGTATTCTCCTAAATCCAGGTTGGTGAGAAAGGCACCATTTTAAATATGGGTCCCATGTCTCAGCAATAGGGATAATTGCGGGCATTTTAGTTTCTGCCCAGAGACAAGGCTGCTCGCTCTGGAGAACAGGAGAAGCTTCCCACAGCTGGAACAGGGCAAGGAATGTGGAGATGGCCCCAGGGTTTGGAGCTGGATCTGGGCTCAGTCTAGCCACAGGCTGGGAGCAGCAAGGGACACCCCCTAAAGCTGTGTTTTACTCCCAGAAAAAGAGATATGCTGCTAGGGTTAGATCTGTGACCTAGAATTGATCTCAGTGTATTACTGCCTGGACTTCCCACCCTGCCACAACCCTCAGGCAGTTGCAGCAAGGGGCCCTAGCAATACCAAGGAACATACAGAATAACAGCCTAAACGACAGGAGCTGAGCAGGGTCCCCCTCTCTCATGCTCTGGAACCTGCATCCTGAGTAGGAGAGTTGCTGTAGCCACAGTTTCTCACGAACAGTAGGTCCTGCAGCCAGTGTCAGTTTTGCAACCTGGAACTCTTTAGCAAGCATCACTGTTAAGAACCTCAGCCTTCCTTCTAGGAGTAGTTGGGGTAGCAAGCCCCAGCAATACTGAAGAAAAAAAGGAAGGCTCCCACTCCTACACAACTGAGAAAACGGTCTAAGTGGCAGGAGACCAACAGAAGGGATCTCACCCCTCTGCACTTGAATCAGCAACCTGAGAAGCAGGAGAGTTTCTGATCCCTTGGTTCTCTCAGGTAGTGAGGCCTGAAGCCAAGGTCAACTCTGTGACCCAGATCTGGACTGCAGGTGTCACTGTAGGGGCCAACAGCCTGCCCCTCTAGTCTGCTGGGGAAGTGTGCCCCCCAGCAGCCTCACCCTTCCTGGGCAGCCATCCCTGTGCAATGAGGCCACCTGTGCTCCATGCCCTAACACATGCAATCACCTGAAGTAGAAGCCTGAGCCACGCCTCCCCTCAGGGGTAGAGTTCTTGGTGCTGGGGTGCTCTCTCTGCTCAATGTCCAGACCCCCCAGGTACCTGGAGCTCCTGCTCTTCTAGATAAGTTTAGGTTGCCCTCCCTCTCCTGAGCAGCAGAGGCATCCTAACATCTCACGGAAGTATAACTCTGGGCACTTGGAGGCTACATACCAGATTCAGACTTGGTGTGGGTACCTGTGCCTGATATCAGGTAGGTGGGCCTGCCTAGCTTGGCCCCACGCATCTTGGTTCTCCCCTCCCAAGGGCTGAAATGAAAGCACAGACCACAGTGTACTCTACAGACCAGCTCACTGCTGAGTCAGCCCAGCGCTTCTTCCAACAAAGATCAAGTAAACACCCATCCACAATGACAGTAGCCAGTTATTACCCAGAGGCGCCACCTGCTGGCCAGGAAGTTGACCAATGCACCACAACCAGTAACTTGCTGACACCAGCATACCATCAAGGACCAAGTTAAGCCTCCTGAAACCCCCACCGCTCCACCCTCACAGGAGGCAGTGAGCCAGCTGACACCCTCACTACATCACTATTATAGTAAGTCCCCTTCATATGAACCTTCAAGTTGCAGACTTTCAAAGATGCAAACGTGTTCACATGTCTAATCACATAAGTTAGTTCATGTTCTGGCATATATTGTCATAGGAGAAGCTTCCCACAGCTGGAGCAGAGCAAGGAGTGTGGTTGTGCTTTTGTGTACTTTGCTGTACAGTACTGTATACAGTCATAGTCTCTTTATTTCAAGTCCAGGATGTCTGAAAGCAAGCGTAAAAGCAGCGGTAATATAGCTGGTACTGCTATGAAGCACCAAGTGATAATGATGTACTGTACTTTTTTAAGGTAAAACGTTTTATTTTTTGTGTTTTTTAATGTATTATTTATATGAAAAGTATTATAAACCTATTACAGTAGAGTACTGTACAGTCAATTGCATTAGTGGTTATCTAGGCTAACTTTTGGACTTATGAACAAACTGGACTTATGAATATGCTCTTGGAATGGAACTTGTTTGTATGTAGGGGACTTACTATACAACCAAGACTTGGGAAAGCCTACAAACACAGGCTATCTATATCAAAGAAACGCATAGAGATTAGCCACCATAGTTCATCCAGGTGAGAAAGAACCAGAGTAACAACTCCGAAAGTATAAAAAACATAGTGTTACCCTGTCAAAGGGTCACACCAATTCTTCAACAACAGAACTTAACCAAAATGAAATCTCTGAAATGTCAGATAACAAATTCAGAATATTGCTGATAAAGAAGCTCAATGAGATGCAAGCTAAAGCTGATAACCAATACAAAGAAACTAGCAGCACAATTCAGAAAGTGAAAAGAGAGACTGACATTAAAAAAAAAAACAGATTGAACTAGAAAACTCAGAGGAGGAGATGCAAAACACAGTACAAAAGCTATAGCAGTAGACTAGACCTAGTAGAAGAAAGAATCTTAGCGATGGAACACAGGTCATTCAAACTAGCCCACTTGGACAGAAGAAGAAAAAAGAACTCAGAAGAATGGGCAAAGTCCATGAGGAATACGGGACTATGTAAACTGACCAAACCTACAAATCATAGGCATCCCAGGGGGAGAAAAAGTTAAAGTAAAAAGTATGCAAAATATATATAAGGAAATAATTTAAGAAAACTTTCCCAGTCTTGAGAGAGACCTAGACATCCAGATACAAGAAGCCCAATGAACTCTTGCAAGATATATCACAAGAAGAACCTCACCAAGGCATATTGGTGTCAGATTCTCCAAAGTCAACATGAAAGAAAATATCCTATAAGCAGAAAGAGAAAAGCTCCAAATCACTTATAAAGGAAGGGACATTAGACTAATAACAGACTTCTCAGCAGAAATCCTACAAGCCAGAAGAGAATTTTCAACCTCCTTAAAGAAAAATAAATCTAGCCAAAAACCTTATATCCAGCCAAACTAAACTTCATAAATGAAGGAGAAAGAAAATACTTCCCCAACAAACACACACCAAGGGAACCTGGTGCCACTAAAACAGCTCTATAAAAGATGCTCAAAGGAGTTCTGAAACAAATTGGAAACAAAATGATGACTTTCACTATCACAAAAGGTTATATAAGTACAAACTAACAGAGCCTATAAAGCAAGTACATACCCTCAAGTCAGCTAGCTTACAACACTATGGCAGGAGCAAAACCTCACATATAAATATTAACCCTAAACATAAATGGTCTAAACTCCCACTGAATCAGAAGCCAGGTATAGGGTCTTATACCTGCAATCCTAGCAATTTGGGAGGCCGAAGCAGGAGGACTGCTTGAACCTAGGAGTTTGAGACAAGCCAGGGCAACATAGCAGGACCCTATCTCCACAAAAAAATAAAAAATTAGCTGGATGTGGTGGCACGTGGTTACAGTCTCAGCTCCTCAGGAGACTGAGGCAGAAGGACTGCCTGAGCCTAGGGAGTCAAGGCTGGGGTAAGTCATGACCCCAGCCTGGGACAGAGTGAGACCCCAACTCAAAAAAAAAAAATCAGAGTGGCAAACTAGATAAAAAAAAAAACACCACCACCACAAACAAGACCCAGGCCTGGCACAGAGGCTCACACCTGTAATCCCAGCACTTTGGGAGGTGGAAGCAAGAGGACTGTCTGAGCTCAGGGGTTCAAGACCAGCCTGAGCAACATGGTGAGACCTTTCTACAATAAATAAAAAAATTAGCCGGGTATGGTGGTGCATGCATGTAGTACTTGGAAGGCTAAGGCAGAAAGATCCCCTGAGTCTATCAGGTTGAGGCTTCAGTAGCCGTGAGTGTGCTGCTGTACTCCAGCCTGGGTGACAGAATAAGAATTCAACTCAAACAAAACAAAACCAACAAAAAAACAAAAAAGAAAACAAGACCTAACTATATGTTGCCTACAAGAGACCCACCTACTGGACAAAGACAGTCATAGACTCAAAGTAAATGGGTAGAAACAGATATATCAGGCAAATGGAAAACAAAAATGAGTGGGAGTAGCCATCCTTGTATTAGATAGCTCAGACTTTAAACCAAAAACAGTAAAAAGAGGCAAAGAAGGGCATTATATAATGATAAAGGATGCAATTCAACAAGATGACTTAACTATCTTAAAACATATACACAGCCGGGCTCGGTGGCTCAGCCTGTAATCCCACGCCTTTGGGAGGCTGAGGTGAGTGGATTGCCTGAGCCCACGGGTTCGAGACCCACCTGGGCAGCGAGACCTCATCTCTACAATAAATCAAAAAATTAGCTGGGCGTCATAGCACATGCCTGTAATTCCGGCTACTCGGAAGGCTGAGGCGGAAGGATCGCCGGAGCCCGGCAGGTCGAGGCTGCGGTGGCCGGGAGCGGCCACTGCACTCCAGTCTGGGCGACAGAGTGAGACTCCAACTCAAAAACAAACAAACAAACAAACAAAAAACAAAACATAAACACATAGAAGACCAGAACACCCAAATTTATGATGCAAACACTACTTGACCATAGAAAGCATATCAATAGCAATACCATAACAGTGGGTGAATTCAATCCCCTACTGACATCACTAGGCAGATCACTGAAAATTAACAAAATAACACTGGACTTAAAGTGGACTATAGACCAAATAGACCTAACAGACATCTACAGAACTTTCCACTCAACACCTGCAGGATATACACTCTTCTCACCTTTATATGGAACAGTTTGCAAAATAGACCATATACTTGGCCATAAGGCAGCTCTTAATACATTTAAAAACATCAAAAGTTTATCAAGCATCTTTTCAAACCACAGTGGAATAAAATTAGAAATCAACACTAAGAGGAGTTCCCAAAACTACACCACTATGTGGAAACTGAACAACTTGCCTTGAATGACCTTTGGGTAAACAATGAAATTAGGCATAAATTCATTGAAACAAAAATAGTGACACTATACCAAAACCTCTGGTATATAGCAAAGGCAATTCTGAGAGTAAAATGTATGGCAATAAATGCTACATCAAAAATATAAGAGATCAGAAATCAACAGCTTAACTTTGAACCTCAAGGAACTAGAATAACAAGAACAATCTAAACCTAAAGCTAGCAGAAGAAAATATAACAAGGGTCAGAGTAGAACTAAATGAAATTGAGGTCCCCCCTGAAAAAAGAGGCAAAGGATCAATGAATCAAAAAACTGGTTCTTTAAAAGGATAAACAAAATTGAAAGAACACTAGCTAGGCTAAACAAGAAAAAAAGAGAGAAGACTCAAACTAATTAAATAAAAAATCACAGGTAGCATAATAACTGATGCCACAGAAGTAAAAAAGATTATAAGAGATTACTATGAACACCTCTATGGTAACAAACTGGAAAACTTAGGGGAAATAGATAAATTCCTGGGAACAAGCCAGGCTCGGTGGCTCAGCCTGTAATCCCGCGCCTTTGGGAGGCTGAGGTGAGTGGATTGCCTGAGCCTGCGGGTTCGAGACCCGCCTGGGCAACTTGGCGAGACCTCATCTCTACAATAAATTAAAAACGAGCCAGGCATGGTAGCGCGCGCCTGTCATTCCAGCTACTCGGAAGGCTAAGGCAGAAGGATCGCCGGAGCCCAGCAGGTCGAGGCTGTGGTGGCTGGGAGCGGCCACTGCACTCCAGTCTGGGTGACAGAGTGAGACTCCAACTCAAAAAAAAAAAAAAAAAATTCCTGGGAACATACAACTTCCCAAGACTGAACTAGGAAGAAATAGATACCCTGAATAGATCAGTAACAAGCAATTGAAATTGAATCAGTAATTTAAAAAATCTCCCACCAAAAAAAGCCCAGGGCCAGGTGGACTCACAGCAAAATCTTCTCAGATGTACAAAGAAGAGCTGGTACAAATCCTACTGAAATTATTCCAGAAAATCGAGGAGGACTCCTCATTAACTCATTCCATGAAACCATTATCATACTGATATCAAAATCAGGTAAGGACACAACAAAAAAAGAAAACTAAAGATCTATTTCCCTGATGAATATAGATGCAGAAATTCTGAACAAAATACCAGCAAATAGAATTTAACAACATAGCAAAAAAACTATCCATCACGACCAAGTGAGTTTTATTCCAGGGATACAAGGACAAAACTGATATTCACCTGGTATGACCAGCTGGTTACTGCCATCATCCATTCTGATTAATGAGTGTCTTATTAACAAGGTGGTTAGCTCTGTCACAGCTAGACACAGAAGAATATCTTGTCCAAGCACACACAGATAACATAGTTAAGCCAGGATATTAAATAGGACAATCTAACTTCAGAGCTGATACTCTCTTTTTTTTTTTGAGTTGGAGTCTCACTCTGTTGCCCAGACTGGAGTGCAGTGGCCACTCCCGGCCACCGCAGCCTCGACCTGCTGGGCTCCGGTGATCCTTCCACCTCAGCCTTCCAAGTAGCTGGAACTACAGGTGCGCGCTACCACGCCTGGCTAATTTTTTATTTACTGTAGAGACGAGGTCTCGCGAAGTTACCCAGGCGGGTCTTGAACCTGCGGGCTCATGCAATCCACTCACCTCAGCCTCCCAAAGCGCGAGATAACAGGTTGAGCCACTGAGCTCGCCTCAGCCACTGAGCCCGGCTGAGCTGTTACTCTCAACCACTTCACTGTAACAGCAGAAATGCAGAGTATGAGGGGGGATCAAAATAACCCAGGAATTATCTTTTGGAGGACAGGTTTGTACAGGCTTCCCCTGCTATGTAAGTGTTCTGGGAACCCATCAGCTTTTGTTGCTGTTGTTGTTGTTTTTGAGTTGGAGTCTCACTGTCGTCCAGACTGGAGTGCAGTGGCCACTCCCGTGCAGCCTCGACCTGCTGGGCTCCGGCGATCCTTCCGCCTCAGCCTTCCAAGTAGCTGGAACTACAGGCACGCGCTACCACACCCGGCTAGTTTTTGATTTATTGTAGAGATGAGGTCTTGCCAAGTTGCCCAAGTGGGTCTCGAATCCGCGGGCTCAGGCAATCCACTCATCTCAGCCTCCCAAAGCGCAGGATTACAGGCTGAGCCACCGAGCCCGGCTCCCATCAGTTTTTATCTGTAAGTTTTGAGAAAGTTGCATCTCAATTTGAAGAAGAAACGTCCTGAGTTGTAGCAAATAGGTAACTGATTCTTCCACCATGACAATGAACCCACCTAAACCACACTGAGTGTTCAGCAGTTTTTGACCAAAGCCTAGAATAACCTCTGTGTTCCACTCTCCCTATTTTTTTTTCCCCCGGATGAAAAAAGTCCTTAAAGGGAAATATTTTGCTGATGTGGAAGAGGTGAAACAAAAAATGGCAGAAGCAATAAAAGGCATCAAAATTGTTGGGTTCAAAAACTGTTTTGAGCAGTGGAAAAGCATCTCGATAGGCGTATCGTATCAAATGGAGAGTATTTTGAAGGTGACTGACGTTTAAATGTATAAGAATAAATATACAATATTTACAAATACATTCCCTTTTTTGGAGGGGGGGTCCCCACCTCACGCTAAGATGGGCAGGAGATGAAACTAAAGAGGTATTTAAGAGTTAGATCAAGAGGCGCTATAAAGATGTCTGACATATAAGGTAACTGAGAGGTTTGAAAGCATGGGCCCAGCTGGGCTCTGTGGCTCAGCCTGTAATCCGTGCCTTTGGGAGGCTGAGGTGAGTGCATTGCCTGAGCCCGCGGGTTCGAGACCCGCCTGGGTAACTTGGCGAGACCTCATCTCCACAATAAATCAAAAATTAGCCGGCGGGCATGGTAGTGCACGTCTGTAGTTCCGGCTACTCGGAAGGCTGAGGCGGAATGATCACCGGAACCCAGCAGGTCGAGGCTGCGGTGGCCGGGAGCGGCCACTGCACTCCAGTCTGGGCGACAGAGTGAGACTCCAACTCAAAAAAAAAAATAAAAGAAAGCAAGCAAGCATGGGCCCATAAGGAACAGTGAATGAGGAGTAAGATGACATGATCAAATCTACATGTTAACATACTCACTGCCTCCTGGTGGTGATAGTGTATGCTACAACCACAGATTCAAGCCACCAGATGGACAGGGCTCCTGAGAGGGGCCTCCTGTGTTGCAGAGTTTAAAGTGTAAAAGACATACGTCTAGAGGACAAAATGTATGCATGATAGAGTATTGCTCCTAGACAGAAACAGAACCAGAAGCAAGGCACATGTGGAGGGAAAGAGAAGGATCTACTAGAGCTCTGTTAAGAGATAAAACCAATAGGCTTTTGGACACTGAGAGAAAAAGAGAGTCCAGAAAAACTCAGGTTTCTGAAATGTTTTTTTATTCACTAGCCCACAGTTTTCACTTTGTCAACTTGTTCTGCCTATTCCCAAGTACTAATTCCTGTGAGAATGCCTCTCATCTGGAATCTTATCTTATGGATTGCTTTCCACCGTTCAGGGTAGCTTGTCATCACAAGACTGTAAAATGCTTTCTACCTTAACGAGTACAGAATTAATACATATTTAACAATATAAATAACTAAATTTAAGTCATTTATCTGTCAAGATTCTAAGAATCCAGGAATATAAGGTGTCAAAGCCACAATTATTTGAATAAGTGTAAGTACTTATGTGCTTATTTTATTTCCTTCTACTCTAAGCCACAAAGGATTTGCAGCTCCTCTGTCAACCAATGCTGTTTATCACAACATATTATCTGCTGAAACTTACTGTGCAAAGGAACTGAATATCAGGAAGAAGAATAATTCAGCAGGTTTCATATTTTCTTTCCATTCAATAAGTACATGGTAAAAATGAAGATATGTAGTGATCCATACAGATTTTTAAAAGAGGAAGTGACAAAAATACAATGTGTACAGCAATCATCACTCATACAATTCCTCTCTCATTCAGTGGACCCTATCAGATTTAAGATCCATACTGGATTTTAATCTTAGCCATCATAATTCTCTTGCTGTAGCATGTAATATACATATAAAGAAAATTCGTCACAAGGATATATTGTCTGTTACAAAAAAAATAAAACAGGTATCAGATGGTTCTGGAAAAAACAAACTTAAGTCCTATATTATAGATAGTTTTAAAAATTTAAATGTATTT
The DNA here is from genome assembly GCF_000164805.1 of Carlito syrichta. NCBI lineage: Eukaryota > Metazoa > Chordata > Mammalia > Primates > Tarsiidae > Carlito > Carlito syrichta. The sequence continues at coordinate 76,651 of NW_007055632.1, read as the reverse complement.
ATTCAGGCCACATACAGTGGCTCATGCCTGTAATCCTACCACTTGAGAGGCCAAGGTGAGAGGACTGCTTGAGCCCAGGAGCTTGAGGCCAGCCTAGGCAACACACTGAGACCTCATCTCTACAAAAATAAAAAACTTAGCTGGCCATGATGGCATGTTCCTGTAGTTCTAAGTTACTCAGGAAGCATCACCTGAGCCATAACATCGAGGCTGTAGTGGGTTGTGATCGTGCCACTGCCTTTCAGTCTAAGTGACATAGAGATTTCCTGACTCAAAAAAAAAAAGTACTTATTCAATATCTCTTATATACAATGCACACTTGAGAGGGATTTTAACTTTATTAAATTAAAAGTCATCACCATTGCACCTCTGAATATCTTCACAATAATCTTCAGACTTAGGCCAAATATTTTAGCTCTCTTGTCATAAAAACACCAAAACCAGCTCCTGGTCAGGAATTATCAGTTTATAATTTAATCTTATATAAACCAGTAAATTTATTTTCTCTTTGAGAAACATCTGTTCAGTATCATTATCCTAACATGACATTTCTGCAGTTAATGGGATGTGGGTAAACTAAAATTATGTACAGTCCAGAAGAAGCAATCCATTTACATTAGGAGGGATGATTCCTCTGCAGAGTTATAACAAAATATGTTTCTGGTAAAGCTATAAACTTCTAGACCCAGGAGAGCAAAATCTCAATTCTGCAGTGCCTTCTCCCTAGTCCTACAAAAGATGCTTTTTCTGTCATCTTACTGACTATTTCAGATTGTTTTGAATTTTTTTTTTTTTTTCGAGTTGGAGTCTCACTCTGTCACCCAGACTGGAGTGCAGTGGCCGCTCCCGGTTACCGCAGCCTCGACCTGCTGGGCTCCGGCGATCCTTCTGCCTCAGCCTTCCAAGTAGCTGGAACTGCAGGCGTGTGTTACCACACCTGGTTAATTTTTGATTTATTGTAGAGATGAGGTCTCGCCAAGTTGCCCAGGTGGGTCTCGAACCCACCGGCTCAGGTAATCCACTTACCTCAGCCTCCCAAAGCGCGGGATTACAGGCTGAGCCACCGAGCCCAGCTGTTTTGAATTTGCAAAACCAGAATCCTGAGCAGAGTTTTGTGTTGCACAAATTGTGCATTATATGCAGTGGGCCTGGTCTTGAGCTCAACGAGCAGAAAAATACCCAAGATACATAATAAGCACTCATAAATTAAAAGAGGGATTTAATGACTGACACCAAAAGCACAATAAAAGAAAAAAAACAGATAATAAGACTTCACCAAGGTTTTAAACCTGTGCATCAATGACACCATCAAGAGAATAAAAAGTCTGGCCAGATGTGGTGGCTCACACCTGTAATCCCAGCACTTTGGGAGGCCAAAGTGGGAGGATTGCTTGAATCCAGGAGTTTAAGACAAGCTTAAGCAACATAGCGAGACCTTGTCTCTACAAAAATCCAAAAATTAGCCAGTTGCAGTAGCTCATACCTATAGTCCTAACTACTCTAGAGACTGAAGTAGGAGGATTGCCTGATCCCAGGAGATAGAGGCTGCAGTGACCCATGACTGTGTCACTGTGTTCCAGCCTGGGTGACACAGTGAGACCCCAACTCAAAAAAAAAAAAAAAAAGAAAAAGAGAGAGTAAAAAGACACCCCACAAAATGAGAGAATATATTTACAAAGCATAGGGATTAGCATCCAGATTAGATTAAAAAAAACTCCTACAACGAAAAAAACCCAAAGCAATGAAAAACGGATAAAGAATAGGCTTCTCCAAATAAAATATACAAATGGCCAACAAGGACATAAAAAGATACTAAACATTAGTAATCACTAGAGAAATGTAAATGAAAACCACAACGAGATACTAACTCACACCCATTAGAATGGCTCCTATTAAAAAATCAGAAAATAATAAGTGTAAGCAAGGAGGTAGAGAAATTGGAACACTTTAACACTGCTGATGGGAATATAAAATGAAAACAGCATGGCAGTTCCTCAAAAAATTAAACAGAATTACCGTATTATCTAGCAATTCCACTGCTGGATATATACACAAAGGAAGTATATATTTTAACATTTTAACAATATTATATAGTACAAGAAGCATTATTTGCAATGTCCAAAAGGTGAAAGCAACTCAAGTGTCCATCAACATATTAGTGGATAAACATAGTAAATAATACAATGGGGTATTATTCTATACTTTAAAAAGGAAGAATAGCCAGGCTTGGTGGCTCAGCCTGTAATCCCGCGCTTTGGGAGGCTGAGGTGAGTGGATTGCCTGAGCCCATGGGTTCGAGACCCACCTGGGCAACTTGGCGAGACCTCATCTCTACAATAAATAAAAAAAATTGGCCGGGTGTGGTAGCACGCGCCTATAGTTCCAGCTACTTGGAAGGCTGAGGCGGAAGGATCACCGGAGCCCAGTAGGTTGAGGCTGCGGTGGCCGGGAGCGGCCACTGCACTCCAGTCTGGGTGACAGAGTGAGACTCCAACTCAAAAAAAAATAATAATAAATTAAATTAAATTAAATAAAAAGGAAGGAAATTAAAACACATGCTGCAACATGGCTGGATTTTGAGCATTATGCTAAATGAAATAAGTCCATCACAAAAGGATAGGTATGATAGGATTCCACTTACCTAAGATACCTAAAGAAGTCAAAGTCATAGGCAGAAATTAGAATAATGGATTGCCAAGGATGGAGAAGGGAGAAATCAGGGAATTACTGATTAATAGATACAGTTTCAATTTTGCAAGATGAAGAGTTCTGTGGATGGATGGTGATGTAAGCACATTCATAACAATGTGAATATACTTAATGCCACTGAATTGTTTACTTAAAAATGGTTGAGATGGTAAATTTTGTGTTATATGTATTTTATCACAATTTTAATAAAATTCTAATTCATGCTAAACATGGTGAAACCTTGGACACATTATGCAGAACAAAATAAGCCAGACACCAAAGACAAATATTGTATAATTTCACTTAGTATAAAGTACATATAGAATAGTTTAATTCATAAAGACAGAAACTAGAACAGAGGTTCCCAGGGACTGGAAGGAAGAAGGAATATATTGTTTAATGGATCAAAGCTTCTGTTTGGGATGATGGAAACATTTCTGAAATGAACAGTGGTGATGGCTGCACAACATTATGAATCTATTTAATGCCAATGAATTGTACTCTTGAAAATCTAAAATAGTAAATTTTTGTTTATGTTTTGTTTTAGTCCTTCCTCTACTCTGAAGGAAAGTTAAAGTGGCAATTTTATGTTATCTATAAAAAACAAATAAGACACATTTTTAAAAGATAATGAGCAAAGGTATCATAAACACACTAAATTTAATGAAATTCTTCACTTCTGTTAAAACTCTATGATCACGACTAGGCACAGTGGCTCACGCCTGTAATCCCAGCACTTTGGGAGGCAGAGGTGAGAGGACTGCCTGGGCCCAGGGGTTCAAGACCAGCCTGGGCAACTTAGCGAGACCTCATCTCTACAGTAAATTTAAAAAAAATAAATAGCTGGGTGTGGTGGCGCACACCTGTGGTTCCAGCTACATGGAAGACTGAGGTAGAGGGATCACCTGAGCCCAGCAAGTTGAGGCTTTGGTGGCTGTGAGCATGCCAATGCACTCCAGCCTGGGTGACAGAGTGAGACTCTAGGAAAAAAAAAAAATCTGTGATTACATAAGACCTACTAAGTCCCAGAAATAGTCAGATACTACAGGCCTTGCCCCAAATCACTGAAGCACCCGTGGTGCCTTTGCCCACAACCTATTCCCTCTACTAATTGATCAAGGACCAAAATAAGGACACTGACATTTCCCAACATCTGCCTTTATAGATCCTGACTGCTAAGGATCTATAAAGCATATGCTGCCATACAACACTGTCTGTTCTTTAGAAAAAGTGATACCTGGCTGGGTGTGGTGGCTAATGCCTGTAATCTTAGAGCTTTGGGAGGCCAAGGCAGGAGAACTGCTAGAACCCAGGAGTTTGACACCAGCTTAGGCAACATAGCAAGATCCTGTCTCTACAAAAAATCCAAAAATTAGCCAGGTGTGGTGGTGTATGCCTGTTCAGCTACTCAGGAGGCTGAGGTAGAAAGAATGCTTGAGCCCAGGAGGTCGAGGCTGCAATCAGTTGGCATCAAGCCACTGCATTCCAGTCTGGGCGACAGAGTGAGACCCCAACTCAAAGGGGAAAAAAAAAAAAAGAAAGAAAAAAAGGCAATAACAGATGAAATATTCCAAATACACCAGTGGCAACAATAATCAGACAGAACACAGCATCTCTCCTCTAAGTTATGCTGCTAAAAATAAAGAGTAATTAATATCCTACACACACCTTCACACCCATTTTGAAAAACAGATTCAAGAGTTATCCTCTTCCCTCCTTTGGTACTAGGTCCGATTTTTGAATGGCAACTTCACTTTCCTGAAGAATATTCTGAGAGTACCAAGAATATTATCTGGCAAGACATCACAAGAAAAGAAATACAAACCAGTATCCCTCATAGATACAAATGCAAAAATCTTCATAAACATAAAAAAAGGACTATACACTGTGACCAAATGGACTTATCCAAGAAATTATAGGTTGGTTTAACATTCCAAAAAATCAACTAACGTAATATATTTTATTAACAAAGGACAAAACCACACGATGATCTGGGCAACTTGGTGAGACACAATTTACCACCAATTAATGGTGGTTATCAATGTTGATAAACATGATAAACATTAATGATGGTAATAAACGTTCTCAAAAAACTAGGAACAGAAGGAAATTTCTTCAACCTGATAAAGGACATCTATGGAAAAACTACAGCTAACATCAAAGTTAATAGTAAAATACCGAATGCTGTCTCCCTAAGATAAGGAACAAAGCAAGGATGTCAGCTCTCACCAACTTTTATTAAATATTGTGCTGGAAGCTATAGCTAACACATGTAGGTAAGTAAACATTAGATAGATTAGATTAGAATTAATGAATGAAAAATAAATGCTACACAGATAAGAAAGGAAGAAGTTAAACTCTGTTTGTACATAACATGATCCTACATCATAAAAAACCTATATAATCAAAAATAAAAAGCTAGTATAACTAGTTACAAGACCAATATTAAAAAACAATTTGTATTTTTAACAAAATACACAATTCCACTTATAATAGCACCAAAAAGAATATAATACTTAGAAATAAATTTAATGAAAGAAGTGCAAGACTTATACAATGAAAACCATAAAACATTGCTGAGAAAAATTAAAGAAGATCTGGATCCTGGCTTTTTTTTTTTTAACAAAAATTGACAAACTGAAAACATAAAAGATTCAGAATAACCAAAATGATTTTGAAAAAAGAATAAAGTTGGAGGATTTACACTTTCTGATTTTTGAAACTTATTAAAAAAACGGCAGTAATCAAAGCAATGTGGTACTAATGTAATGACAGACATATACATTAGTGGAACAGAAACAGGAGTCCAGAAATATACCCTTATTAATAGTCAATTGATTTTCAACAAAGGTACCAATACAATTCAATGAAAAAAGGACAGTCTTCAGAAATGGTGGGAGGACAACTGAATATTATTTTAGACCCTTACACCTCACATCATACTCAACAATTAACTCATAGTCGATCGTAGACGTAAATGTAAGCACCAACACAATAAAGTTTTTTAAAATAAGAGAAAATCTTTGTGACAACAAAGTTCTTCAATACAATCCCAAAAGGCCAAACTATGGAATAACAAAATTGATAAAATAGACTTCCCTAAAATTAAAAACTTTTGTATTTCCAAAGAAACCATTAAGAAAATGAAAAGAGAAGCCACATACTGTGAGAAAATATTTGCAAATCACATATTTGAAAATAGACTTGTGTCCAGAATACATAAAGACCTCTTACAACTCAATAATAAGACAATCTAATTTAAAAATGAGTAAAAGAAGGCTGGACTCGGTGGCTCAGCCTGTAATCCTAGCACTGTGGGAGGCCAAGGTGAATGGATTGCCTGAGCCCGCAGGTCTGAGTTGCCTGGGCAACTCAACTTGGTGAGACTTTGTCCCTACAATCAAAAATCAAAAATTAGCCAGGCGTGGTAGCACACATCTGTAGTTCCAGCTACTTGGAAGGCTGAGGTGGAAGGATTGCCGGAGCCCAGCAGGTTGACGCTGGAGTGGCTGTGGGTGTGCCACTGCACTCCAGCCTGAGCGACAGAGTGAGACTCCAACTCAAAAAAATAGATGTGAATAGCAAAAGATGTAAATAGCTATTTCTCCAAAAAAGATACATGAGTGATAATAAGAATGAAAATGTGCTCAACATCTTTAGTCATTAGAGAAAAGCAAATTAAAACCTTCATTTCAAACACACTAAAACGGCCATAATGAAATGGACATTAAAATCTTGGCAAGGATTTTAAGAAACAGGTACCCTCACACACTGCTGGTAAGAATGTAAAATGGTGAGCTACTTTGGAAAACAGTTTAGTGATTTCTTAGATATATCAATTCATGCTGCTCTAATGATTTTGTGCAAAATTCTCTATCTACATCCCCAATATAGAGCCTTCTCTCATTGGAAAGAGAAAATAAAAAGTTTTGCAATTAATCAAATAGTCTAGATAAGTAGGAACAAACCACGAAAATAAATGTAAAGATTAAGATTTTTAAAAATTTATCATAATCTTCTCATACCCAAGACTCTAGTAACTGCTATTCTATGAACTATCATTAGTACTCAAACAGGACACTAATGGAATAGCAGAAGACCATGATATTTACAGAGTGACATGCATTAGGCACTGTGTTTAATCCTAGCAGACAAAGAATTTCAGGCTTACAGAGGCTGTTCTGCCTAATAGCACACAGCTCTGACAGTCAAGGTCAAGCTCTTTGCTCTTGCCTCCATTTTTTTTTTTTTTTTTTTTTTTGAGTTGGAGTCTCACTGTCACTCAGACTGGAGTGCAGTGACACGTTCCCAGCCACCGCAGCCTCGACCTACTGGGCTCCGGTGATCCTTCCTCTTCAGCCTTCCAAGTAGCCGGAACTACAGGTGTGCACTACCATGCCCAGCTAATTTTTTTTTGATTTATTGTAGAGACAAGGTCTTGCCAAGTTGCCCGGGCGGGTCCTGAACCCGTGGGTTCAGGTAATCCATTCACCTTGGCCTCCCAAAGTGCTGAGATTACAGACTGAGCCACCAAGCCCAGCCTCTTTCCTCCATTTCATAAAACTTCTAAGGATTTCAGTGTAAGGCTGAGTCCAGTATTAGATAATTTAAAATGTCCCTGATCCTAATACTTCCACCTATACATGTGTGTATACCAGAAGGGATAGCTTATAAAATAGTCATAATATTAAACAGTGTTTTAAATATACCTATAAATACCAGAAGGAATAATCTTTAAAATCAACACATTATGAAGTTATTAGAAAATAACTTTAGATATTTCACATCTCAACTATTTCGGCAGAAAATTCAGGATTGTCCAGTTAGGAACATCAGAGGTACCACTAAATTGTCGTCTAGGATAACAAAACATCCAACCTCAGAATTCATATGTTCATTTAATAAACATTTATTAAACTCCTACCATGAGCAAGGTACTAGATGCCTTTTCCTCCAGGAAAACACACCTTTTGATCACTCCTTTAATTAATATCCATGCCACAAGAATGTAGAATACTTGCTTTGAGATCTAGCCAAGAATTCTGTGCTAAGTCTGGAATCATTCTAGCTTTCTGTAAGATTTTATTCAAACAGTGTTGCAAATCCCTATTTTACTGTGTTTATACACATAACAAGCTCAAGTTTTTGAGGTTTCATTTTATATAATTCTTTCAATGTTTATAATACTGTAAGTACATTTTTTGGTACTTACAAACATGATGGATTATACAAAGAAGAACTTCATATTTTAGTGAGAAGTTATACTCTTCTCACTTATTTAGGTTGCCTCAAAGAAAGTAGCCATCAAGAGAAAAAGTAACCAAGGGATGAAAACAAAGGGTAAGAAATAAACCTGCTCAGCCATATTACAAGTTAAAAATATCACATCAAGTTTATAATTTACCTGCAGGTTTAAGGTCTCCTATTCGAATAATGTGTGGCCAGTGCTGGAGTGTTTTAGCAAAAAAAGGGTTGGTTACACCTAATATGACGGAGGGCCTGTATAAAAACCAAACCAAACAAAAAAAAAGGTAAGAAAAAAAATGAATGTTAAATCAGTAAAGAATAGTTTATACTTTCTTTTCAGTGAACAACATAGGTTTTCTTTTCTTTTACTCAACATATTTCATATTAACTACATGTCAGGCAACATGTTTAGCACTAGGCATACAAAGATGAAAAGATATGGTCCTTCCAATAGCACACAGAAAGAAAGAAATACATACCCCGTCATGATGCCAGAAATCAGAAGACAGAGAAGGTGGTATAAAATGCACAATAGGTTGGGTGCGATGGCTCAAGCCTATAATCCCAGCACTTTGGGAGGCAGAGATGAGAGGACTGCCTGAGCCCATGGGTTCGAGAACAGCCCAGGCAATATGGTGAGACCTCATCTCTACAATAAATCAAAAAATGAGCTTGGCGTGGTAGCTCACGGTTGTAGTCCTGACTACTTAGAAGACTGAGGCAGAGCCCAGCAGGTTGAGGCTGAGGTGGCTGGGAATGTGCTACTGCACTCCAGCCTGGGTGACAGAGTGAGATTCCAACTCAAAAAAATAAAAAATAAATAAAATGCACAATAATCACAAAAAAGAGTCTAAGTTTACCAGGGATTAAAGGATGGCCTCACCAAAGAGATGACATTTACAGAAAGACATAAAAGGTGAGTAGGAGTTTTTTGCCTAATAGAGGTAAGGGCGACACAGGGGATCAAAAGTACAAGCATATAAAAGCAATGAAGTGAGATCATGGCCTACACATAGTCCAGCATTCCTAGAGCACAAAGCAGAAAGGATGAATTATCAGAACTCAAAGTAGATGAGCAGATGCTGCCCAGATCGTTATGCACCAAGTTACTATGCTAAAAGTTTAGATGTTATCTTATAGACAAATGGAAGCTATAGATAACCAAATGGAGGAATGCCACATGAAAAAAAAAAGTGCTGTTAGAGAGATTACCCTGGATGAAATTTGGAAAATACCCTACAAGGAAGAAAGTGGTTGGGGTTAGGGAAAAAGCAACCATGGATATGAAAAGACTGGAGGCAGTACGACTGGAAAGGGAGCTATGAAAAGGGAGCTATGAAAGGTATTTTGGAATGTCAAACTGATGGAATTTGGTAAAATTTTGGAATGTTATGAAGGAGAAATTTCTGACAGTTTAAGTTTATGATAACTAGGTAAAAACAAATGCCATTCATGAAAAAAAGGAAGAGGCATGAGATTAGTAGAGAAAACAGGGAGACAAAAAGAATTAAGTTTGAACATGTTTAATTTCAGACACTATTAAGATGTCTAGGTGGCAACATGCTTAAAACACACACACACACACACACACACACACACACACACACACACACACACACACAAGTCTGGTTATATAGGTCTGGATCTCAGAGAGATCTGGGTTAGGAAGATATGTCTCAGTCATTAGTATAGCGTGTTAACAGAGGCCATGGGTACAGATAAGACTGAACAAAAAGAATTATCAGTCTGAAATCAGAACCCAGAACACAATACCAGAGAACACCAACATTTAAGGAATTAGCAAAGAAGTCTGCTGAGATGCACCACCAGACAGCCAGTAGAGAGCAGCATCGAGGATTAAAATATTTTCAAGGTCAGCAACGTAAAAATGTTATAAGAAAGAGAAGGTGGGAAAAATAGGGTAATGCTATGCTCACTAGGGCAGGCAGTAAGAAGGGTTGTGATGACTTTGGCAAGAACAAATTTGGTGGAACTGAAGAAGTCAACCTGCAGTTGATTGAGAAGCAATCAGAAAATGAAGAAGTGGAGATTTTTGTTGTTGCTTTAGAAAACTAGCTATGGAAAGAAGGTAAGCAATAAGGCAGGAGTTAAAAGGGAAAAGGTAAGATTATTTTTTCTCTTTTACAGACTGGGAAGAATTTTCATTAAGTAGAAATTAGTGCTAAAGTACTAATTCATAAAGCAGAATTCAGAAAGTAGAATTGAAAGTACAGTCCAATGGCTATTAATAACAATACAGTTTCCATTAATAAATAAAATCACTCAAAGGAAATAAGATACTAACTTTTGAAATCTGCAATTATTACCAGCAACCCTTCAAACCTTCCTTTCAATAAAAGTCATTCTGCCATAAGTTCAAAATTTAAATTAAACTCTTATTACCAACAATAATTCTACATAATTTTGGTTTTAAAGGTTAATACCTGGTCAATAAAAGTTATTCTGTTTACTCACGGAGCTTGAGTACGGGTAGTATATTCTTTGAACTCACTATCATGAATAGTGAAATAAGGTCGGAAATCACTGAAGTACTTTAATGGAGAAATACAGCTGTGGAACAAGAAGAACATGTAAAAAAAAAAAAAAGGACACAGAAATTAAAGGCCCTCCTCCATAACTATGAAATATCTATACACACAATATATACCCAGAGGGATGATTTACTTATATCTTTCTTTTTTTTTTTTGAGTTGGAGTCTCACTCTGTCACCCAGACTGGAGTGCAGTGGCCTCTCGTGGCCACTGCAGCCTCGACCTGTGGGGCTCCAGCGATCCTTCCACCTCAGCCTTCCTAGTAGCTGGAACTACAGGCATGCACTGCCACACCCAGCTAATTTTTTTTATTTACTGTAGAGATGAGGTCTCGCCAAGTTGCCCAGGCAGGTCTCGAACCCGTGGGCTCAGGCAATCCACTCACCTCAGCCTCCCAAAGCGCAGGATTATAGGCTGAGCCACCGAGCCTGGCTGATTTACTTATTTCAATAAATGGTAAACTCATTTCAGGGAACTAGAAAGACAAATGGAAATTTGTGGAATGGCATATAGAACACACTGTGCTTGGGGCAAAAGATGGGGTAAAATTCTGGCTCTACCATTCACTACCTTCATGTCTTTGACTAAATACTGACAATTAACATAATGAATATTTATCAAGTAACAACTTCATTTAATAAATAAATGTGCATGTCACTTAGAAGAACAATAAAAACATGGTTCCAGCCCTCATGAAGCCAGAATAGATATTCTTTTTTTTTTGAGTTGGAGTCTCACGGTCGCCCAGACTGGAGTGCAGTGGCAGCTCCCGGCCACCACAGCCTCGACCTGCTGGGCTCCAGCGATCCTTCCATCTCAGCCTTCCAAGCAGCTGGAACTACAGGCGCACACTACCACGCCCGGCTGATTTTTTGGTTTATTGTAGAGATGAGGTCTCTCCTGCCCAGGCGGGTCTCGAACCCTCGGGCTCAGGCAATCCACTCACCTCAGCCTCCCAAAGGTGCGGGATTACAGGCTGAGCCATGGAGCCCGGCTAGAACAGATATTCTTATTCATAAAATGATACTACAATAAGTACTACCTTCTATCTGGATTGTTGTGTGGATCAATGCAATAATGTATGGAGAAACATATCACAAATGGGAAAGTGCTGCAAATATCACCATAAGAAACCAAATACACTCACTTAACAAGTGCCAATACAGTCTCTGACGACTCCGATGGTGACGGTGCCATGACCACAAGGGGTTCTCCCAACAGCACCAGTTCCCAAAGCATCTGACTATGAAGGAAAACTGGGCAGAAACACCTGAAAAATGTTTACACAGTCCAAAATTTTATTATTTATCCAATACCGTTTTTAAAATTTCTACATAATTATTCAAAAAATTTATCATGAATAAATTCTTCCTATTTGTATCTTGATCTGATGTGTAAATTCATTTAGAATATGGTGATGCACTGAGACATAGGTCTCTTTTATCCACATAAAAACATATCAATTCAACTCATTCAAATTTTTACAAAATTAAATGACAGAATAACTGACAAACAATAAAAGCATATAATTATTAAACTGCTATACCATATGATGGGATTTTATAAATACTGCTTTATTAGCCGGGTATGGTGACTCACACCTATAATTCCAGTACTTTGGGAGGTGGAGGTGAGAGGATTGCTTGAGCCCAAGGGTTCAAGACCAGTCTGGGCAACTTGGCGAGACTCTGTCTCTACAATAAATCAAAAAATTAGCTGGGCATGGTGGCACACACCTGTAGTTCGAACTACTTGGAAAGTTGAGGTGGAAGGATCACCTGAGCCCAGCAGGTCGTGATTGTGGAAGCCATGAACATGCCACTACACTCCAACCTGGGCGACAAAGGAAGACTCCAACTCAAAAAACAAAAAAATTGCTTTATTACATTTGAATTTCTAAATATTTTGAAGAAAATACAAACTAATTTTCCAAGGGGCATTCATTGGATGTACTTTATTTATTTTCATTTGTTTATTTATTTTTTGTCAGAGTCTTACTCTGTTGCTCAGGCTGGAGTGCAATAGCATAACCATGGCTCACCGCAGCCTCAACATGCAGGGCTCCAGTGATCCTTCCACCTCAGCCTTCCAAGTAGCTAGAACTACAAGTGTGCACCACCACGCCTGGCTAATTTTTAAAAATTATTTATTGTAGACATGAGGTCTCACCAGAGTATCCAGACTGGTCTTGAACCCTTGTGCTCAAGCAACCCTCTTGCCTCAGCCTCCCAGAGTGCTAGGATTTACAGGTGTGAACCACCGCACCTGGCTGGATGTACTTAATTTAAAACCCAATGCTTTTGGCATTAAAAAATGATGACAAAAAGTCTCAAGGGGGAGTTCTAATGCTGAACAACAGAATTACTTTCTGGCCAGATACTCTTCCTATACAGGTGTTGCATATTTTTATATTTTTATAGCATGGAGGCCTAGGGACACAACTCTGCTAGTATGTTACTAAGCTTCAAATACTTGGTAACTTTTACTTATTTAATAATTTCCTCCCATTTTGGCAACAATTTTTCTTAGTAGATCAGAGAAAAAAATTATTTATAAAAATAATAACCAATCCACCTAGCTGAAAACACACACAAAGAGAAAAGAAAAATCAAAACAAATGTAAAGGCAGTGCAAGAAAGAGAGGGAGGGAGGGAGAGAGGAAGAAAAAAAGCAAGAGAAAGAGAGAGAAAGAAAGAGAGAAAAGGAGGGAGGGAAGAAGAAAGAAAGAGAAAGAGAGGGAGGGAAGGAGAAAGAAAGGAAGAAAGAGGCTGGGCTCAGTGGCTCAGCCTGTAATCCCAGCGCTTTGGGAGGTTGAGGTGAGTGGATTGCCTGAGCCCGCGGGTTTGAGATCCGCCCAGGCAACTTGGCGAGACCTCATCTCTACAATAAATCAAAAAGTAGCTGGGCATGGTAGCGTGCACCTGTAGTTCCAGCTACTTAGAAGGCTGAGGCAGAAGGATCACTGGAGCCCAGCAGGTTGAGGCTGCGGTGGCCAGGAGTGTGCCACTGCACTCCAGTTTGGGCGACAGAGTGAGACTCCAACTCAAAAAAAAAAAGGAAGAAAGAAAACAGCTCAAGGAGAAAGTAAAGGAACTACTCCTCTTCCCTTCCTCAACAACTCAATCCTAAAGCAGAACATAATAGGCATCTTTGCCCTGACAGGAAGAGAGCCACATTGGTCAGAGGGGGATGTCAAAGCTTGTGCGAGGTTAAGTGAACATCTACACGCAGGGGTCGGCCTTCTGGGGAACTGTTGGTGCTCAAATGTGGTAAGGAAGGTGTAAACGTGTGGGGTTTATCTGGTTTGGTGTGACAGACCCTAGGAAGCACAGTGGGGAAGCCCGGTATGTAGCTTCAGAGCCAAAGAGGGTTGAGGAAGTTGTCCATGGTAAGCAACCACCTGGCACAAGGTTTCAGAGCAAGGGAGTGAGGGCATCTTTATGGAAAAGTAGCCTAGAGTGGGGTGTGTAAGCACACAAGTAGTATAAGGAGAGATTCATGTGGGGATTGACCTAGTGTTAGCAGTCAGCACCCAAACAGAAGAAGATGGCGTTCACTTGGGGAGGTGGTCCAACTGAAATATAGTAACTTGAATGGGGTAAGAGAGTATTCACATGGGGGGGTGGTCAACCTGACATGGAGAGTCAGAGACTGAACAGGTTAAGGAGGGTATCCATGCAGAAGGACAGTGAGGTGTCAGGTGTGAGGTGTCAGAGCCCAGGAACAGTGAAAAAGACATTTGCACAGGGGACAGATTGCAGTAAAGATGGGAGACTGGATAGTAACAGGGGTACTGATAAAATCAGTACACAAATTCAGAATAATAGGAGGCAGTTTCTCATGAAGTGAAAAAAAAAATGAAAAGAGAGAAAATTAGAATTAACTTTGTTGTTTTACACTAGAATTGGGGGTATTAGTGTGACTTTATGGTTTTCAATATATATTATATTAAAATAAATATGTATATAAAATAATACACTATACTATATTATATTAGAGTGTGTATGTATACATGCATTTACATAAATATATACACACATGCACCCCAGCTCTGTCCATTTGAGAGGGTCTAAAAGCAATGATATCCCAACAGCAATGAGTACAGATCTTATTTTTTAAATTCTACCCTCTGTGAAAAAGCACCAAAGATCTTTGAAGAAATGGATGATTCTAGGGGTAGGAAAGAGAAAATATAAGATAATATGGGAACCCAAGAGAATTCAAAACATACATCCACACAAATATTTATATGCAAATATTCATTGCGACATTATCTGTAATAACCAAAAAGTGGAAATCATCTAAATTTCCATCCAATAATGGATAAACAAAATGTGGTATACTCGCCAGGCACAATGGCTCATGCCTGTAATCCCAGCACTTTGGGAAGTTGAGGCGAGAGGATTTCCTGAGCCCAGGGACTTGATGCCAGCCTAGGTAACTTGGCAAGACTTTGTCTCTCTAATAAAATAAAAAATTTGCTGGGCATGGTGGCATGTGCCTGTAGTTCCAGCTACTTGGAAGGCTGAGGCAGAAGGATCGCCTAAGCCCTGCAGTTTGAGGCTATGGCAGCCGTGAGTGTGCCACTGTACTGCACCCTGGGAAACAAGAGTGAGACTTCAACTTAAAAAGAAAAAAAAAAAGGCGGTATATTCATACAATGACTATTATTCAATCATAAAAAATGAAGTTCATACGGTCCCCAATTTACAGTGGTTCAACATGTTTTTCAACTTTATGATGGTGCAAAAGTAATAGGCATTCAGTACATTCCTTGACTTATGACAGGGTTACCTCTGGATAAACCCAGGGTAAATTTAAAATACTGAAAATGCACTTTCAACTTGCAATCTTTTTAACTTACCCTGGGTTTATTAGGATGTAACCCCACTGTAAGTTGGGGAGCATCTGTACTGGATTCATGACACTGCACAGATGAACTCTGAAAACATACTGAGTGAGGGAAGGCAGACACAAAAGGTCACATATTGTATGATTCTAGTTATATGAAATGTCCAAAACAGGCAAATTCATTGAGACAGAAAGTAGTGGCAAGGACCCTTGGGGGGGAAGAAATGGGAACTGCTAATGGGTATAGGGTTACTTTTTGAGGTGTTGAAAATGTTCTAGAGTCAGACAGTAATGATGGCTGCACAATTTTGTGAATATATTAAAATTGACAAAATTTAAAAGGTTGAATACTGTGTGGTATGTGAATTACATGTCAATTTTTTAATTACAAAAAAAAGATAAATCTAGACTATTTTGCATCAGAAAGGAGTGTTCAAAGAATGACAGGGATATGACAAAAGAACACAGAAGCCAGCGTGAAGTAGGTTTTCACTGGCCTAATTGGGGACAATTTGAATATCAAAATAAACCAGTTGCGGTGGCTCAAGCCTGTAATCTCAGCACTGTGGAGGCCGAGGTGAGAGACTGCCTGAGCCTATGGGTTTGAGAACAGCCTGGGCAACTTGAGGAGACCTCATCTCTACAATAAATCAAAAAATTAGCCAGGTGTGGTAGCGCACGCCTGTAGTTCTGGCTACTTGGAAGGCTGAGGCAGAAGGATCACCTGAGTACAGCAGGGCAACGCTGGGGTGGCCATGAGCGTGCCACTGCATTTCAGCCTGGGCAACAGAATGAGACTCCAACTCAAAAAGAAAAAAAATAGAATATCAAAATAGATTAGAATGATAAATTGTTAAATAAAAACAGGAAACCAAGAGTCCATACAGAAACATAAAAATAGTGTAGAATATTCACAAAAGCAAAAACATGGAACCAACCCAGATGCCCATTGACAGTGGACTAGATAAAGAAAATGTGGTACATACATACTATAGAATACTATGGAATCATAAAAAAAGAATGAAATCATGTCCTTTGTAGCAACATGGATACAACTGGAGACCATCATTTTATGTGAATTATCACAGAAGGAAGAAAACTGAATATTGCATGTTCTCACACATAAGTGAGTACTAAACATTGGGCACACACTGTCATTGCTAAAGGAGGAAGGGAGGGAGGGGGGATAAGGGATACAAAACCACCAATTGGGTACCATGCTCACCTCTGGGGGAGGGAGTCAGAAGCCCAAACTTTGCCTTCACACAATATACCTATGTAACAAATCCTCACATGTACCCCATGATTCCAAAATAAAATAAAACAATGATATCACAAACTATTTTAAAGAAATAAAAGTAATGTGGTGATTTAAAACATGTCCAAAAATTATTTAATACTCCTTTCAAAACATGGACGCTGATTCTCCTGTTCTTGAGTGTGGGCTGGATTAGTGGCTTGATTGTAATAAAGAGAACAAGGTAGAAGTAACAATGTACAACTCTGAACACTAGATCATATAGGACATTGTGGCTTCAGCCTTCTTTCAGTACTTGCTCTGGGAAAAGTTAGCTATCATGTTGTGAGAACATTCAGGAAGCCCCTATAGAGAGGTCAGCATGGCTAGGAGTGAAGTCTCCTGACAATAGCCACAAGGAACTGTGATCTCCAGTCAACACCCATGCAAGTAAGCCTGTACAGAAGCAGATCCTCCAGCCTCATATGTCCAAATGATTGAAATCACATATAAAATCTTGACTACAATCACATAAGTGACCCTGAGTCAGAATCACCCAAATTAGCAGCTCCCCGATTTCCTACTCAGAAATTGTGTGAAATAATAAATGTTTGTTCTTTTAAGCCTCTAAGTATTGGAGTAATTTATTACATATCAATAAATAACACATCAATAAATAATAATATACATCATTTCAAACTACTTAGTTACACAAGGAAAAAGAATAACATCAGTAGAGAAACATGGAGGACACCACATTAATAAAATAATCAAAGCGAATATCATCAGTAATAAAGCAAACTGAACTTGTGGGCCAATACCTGACAAAGATGCAGAGCCTGAGTCTAATCAGGAGCAAATACCAGACAGTCCTAAACTGAGAAATTTTCTGCAAAATAACTGACCTGTAATCTATAAAAAAAATCAGAGTCACGAAAGTAAAAGAAAGACGGAACTATTCTAGACTGAAGGAGACTAAAGAGACATGACAGCTAAAAGCAACAGATGATTCTAAACTAGACATTATTGTGACAACTGTTAACATCTGAATATCTTAGTATTAAATGATATTAATTTATCAATGTTGATTTTACCTATTTTGATGGTTGCATTATATACTTGTTTACAGAAAATAGACTCTAAAGTACTAAGGGATGGTTGGGCCTCAGGTATCCCATTTACTACTAAATGGTTCAGAAAAAACAGTTTTCTGTACTGTACTTACACTTTTTTGTAGGTTTGTAAAAATAAGCAGAGGAAAAATGGGAAAAGGTCTATATAAAAGCATATAACCAACTGACTTTAGTAGTGGAATGCCTGTAGGGCACCAAATAGCAAATTATAATCTTTCAAGTATACTAATGTATTACCAGAAAGGCAAAAAAGATAGGGAGTATAGTTACAAGATGAAGTGTCTCTGAAACCTTTGTACTATACTGACAATATGTTATACAAAGTAGTTTTTATTGGGGGGAGATACGTTTTTAATATTCAAGAAGGAAAACCTGTCTCCTTTCTAACTTTAATAGTAGTAGTATGCATCAAATTAACTGCAGTGTAGAAATACTAAAATGATAGGTCTCTAGGGAAATCACAGGGGATTTTTTTTAGCACCACTTTTTTTTCTTTCTTCCTTCCTTCCTCTCCTTCCCTTCCTCCTTTCCCTTTTTTTCTTTTTAAATAGAGATGAGGTCTCGCTATGTTTCCCAGACTGGTCTTGAACTCCTAGGCTCAAGCTGATCCTCCTACCTCAGCCTCCCGAAGTGCTGGGATTACAGGCATAAGCCACCATGCTTGGTCTTTCAGCATCACCTTTATTTATTTATTTTTTATCTTTTGAGTTGGACTCTCACTCTGTTGCCCAGGCTGGAGTGCAGTGGCATGCTCACGGTCATGGCAGCCCCCTGCTGGGCTCAGGCGATCCTTCCACCTCAGTCTTCCAAGTGGCTAGAACCACAGACATGCACCACCACACCTGGATAATTTTTTTTATTTTTATTGTAGAGACGAGGTCTTGTCAAGCTGTCTAGGCTGGTCTCAAAACCATGGGATCAGGCAATCCTCTCGCCTCAACCTCCCAAAGTGCTGGGATTATATGCGTGAGCCATGGCACCCAGCTTTTAGCACCAGTTTTATATCCCCATTCTAGAGTATGACACCTTTAATGCTAAGCTCCCACCACCAAAATAGCCATCCCCTAGAAAAAAATTAGAAATTCACTGCTAAAAAATAAACAATGGCTTCAATCTTTTGAAAAAGATATAGCATGTTATTATAATCTTGAAATCTAAAAAAAATTAACATGTGTCAGCATCAGATACATTTTATGTGGTAATAGGCTTTCTCAATCTTGAAACACATAAACACTCATAACTGTTGTCTACTCTGCCAATGGTGCAGAAAGCCAACATCACTTCATTCTTAAGTCACAATGGTGGGGACATCATAAATGATGTGCCTCTCATTGTACTAGGAACCAATAGCAAATATCTGGGTAAAATGTCCCTGACTCTAGGGCAAGAGAATGTTAGTTTCTTTCAACAGAAAGCTGCCTTTAATTCTAATTCCAGCTTTAAAACTGAATAAGAAAACTATGTCTGTAATAAAGAAAGCTGAAATCAAAGGCATGGTCTATGGAAGAGTAGCTTAACAAGCCTTGACCTAATGAAAGGAGCCCTTACACTCAACTGTATCTTAGCCACTCAAATTCAAACACCTAAGTCTCCTTCCTTTGCTCTCAAGCTCAGTCTTGGAGTAAAAATATCACTGATAAATATTTAAACTTTCATTTATACTAATAAATATGAAACATAAGCTCTACAGGCACACAATAAAGAGAACTGTCACAAATAAACCATTAAACCAACCATGAGATTTTAAATGCTTGACATAGTACTATGCATTGAATGAGTGTTTCTTTTCTTTTTTTTTGAGTTGGAATCTCACTCTGTTCCCAGACTGGAGTGCAGTGGCCGTTCCCGGCCACCACAGCCTCGATCCTGGGCTCCGGCGATCCTTCTGCCTCAGCCTTCCAAGTAGCTGGAACTACAGGCGTGCACTACCATGCCCAGCTAATCTTTTTTTCAAGATTTGGTTTTCTTATATCTTGATAAACAAGAATTAAAAACTAACTTAGGCCAGGTTTGGTGGCTCAGTCTGTAATCTCAGCACTTTAGGAAGCCGAGGTAAGTGGATTGCCTGAGCCTGTAGGTTCGAGACCAGCCCAGGCAACTTGGCCAGACTTTGTCTCTACAATAAATTAAAAAATTAGCTGGGTGTGGTAGTGTATGCCTGCAGTTCCAGCTACTTGGAAGGCTGAGGCAGAAGGATCATCAGAGCCCAGCAGGTCGACACTGGGATGGCCGTGAGTGTGCTACTGCACTCCAGCCTGGGAGACAGAGTGAGACTCCAACTCAAAAAAAAAAAAAAAAAAAATTAACTTGCCCTACTGTGAAAACAGTAACATGTAATTCATATTCAAAAGAGATACCTACTAATTAAAGGTGCCAGTGATGGGAGTAATTAATTACAAGTTGAGCAAACCTAATTTGAAAATCTGAAATCCAAAATACTCCAAAATCTGAAGGTTTTTGAGCACTAATATCTCACCGCACATGGAAATTCCATACATAACCTGATGTAATGGGTCACATTAAAAACACAATCAAAACTTTGTATCATGAACAAAATTATTTAAAATATTATATAAAATTATCTTCAGGCTATATATATAAAGAATACATGAAACAAGTAAATTTTGTGTTTAGACTTGGGTCCCATCCCCAACATAGCTCATTATGTATATGTAAATATCCCCTAATCCAAAAAAATCTAGAATCCAAAACACTTCTGATCCCAAGCATTTCATATAGGGAATAGTCAACCTGTACCACAAAAGCAAAACTAGTCAATAACAAACAAAAGCAAAAGACTCATACTCAGAAGTTCAAAAGAAAAATATGCCAGATAATTGAATTCTATATTAAGTTATGCCCATTCTTCAAATTACATCTTAATAGTCAAGTATCAAAACTATAAATAGTATATATCACTCTTAGTATTTTTTCCTATATTTGTTCATTTACTTTGAAGACATTCCCTCTTTTCATTCTTACAATGCTATAATATATTTTTTCAAGTAAATTAATCTGTTTTAAAGTCTCATTTATAATTTACATACAGTAAAATTCACCCTTACCAAAGACATAGAATAGTTCCATCACCTTAAAAAATTCCCTCATCCCTGTTATAATCAATTTCCTTCCTCCAGCCCCAAGCAAACCACTGATCTGATTTCTGTCCCTATAGTTTTGTCTGTTCCAAAGTATCATATAAATGAAATCATTAAGTATCTCTTAAAAATATGGCTCCTAGCCGGGCTTGGTGGCTCAGCCTGTAATCCCGCGCCTTGGGAGGCTGAGGTGAGTGGATTGCCTGAGCCCGCGGGTTTGAGACCTGCCTGGGCAACTTGGTGAGACCTCATCTCTACAATAAATCAAAAATTAGCCAGGCATGGTAGCATGCACCTGTAGTTCCAGCCACTTGGAAGGCTGAGGTGGAAGGATCGCTGGAGCCCAGTAGGTTGAGGCTGCGGTTGCTGGGAGTGTGCCACTGCACTCCAGTCTGGGCGACAGAGCAAGACTCCAACTCAAAAAAAAAAAAATTGGCTCCTTTCTCTTAGTCTTCCATGTTATTGTAAGCATCAATGATTCTTTTTTTAACTATTGAGTAGTATTCCATGTGCGTGTGTGTTTTACATTTTGTTTATCCATTTACCAGCTGGTAGACACATGGGTTGTGTCCAGTTTTATGCTGTTCATAAAGCCGCCAAATAAACATCTGCATATAGGTCTTTGTGTGGACATATGTCTCCATTTTTATTGAGTAAATACCTAGAAATGGGATTACTGTGATGTGCTGGGAGCAAGTATATAAAAATACATTAAGGATATAAAACTAATTGATCTTTGAAGCAGTAGCCCATATAGTTTAAAAGTCATTCTTCCAAAAAGGCCCCACTAAAAACTCATTCTATGTCTTTCACAACTCTTTTAATATTCAGTAATTGCTCACTGACAGCAATGGTTTCTCAAGTCGGACTACGCATCAGAACCACCTAGGAGGCTAGAACTTGGGCACTGATTCAAAGTTTTTAAATTAAATTAACAATAACAAAAGCAAAAGAGAGAAAAGACAGTTAACAAAATTTTTTATTCTTTACCTGAAAAGATCCACCTCATGAACAGTAGGTAAAATAACAGATATATTTGTGTCTGCCTAAGAGATAGAAAAGAAAAATAATAGAGAAGATGTAACCAATATTTACAGAAATTAACTTGAAAAATATGCCTATCTCAAGATTAAGAAACCATGTTGCCCTGTCTACCTTTTTAAGATTCTCCTCCTCCAAGAGCAGCCAGAGAGAGAATGGGTCTTACCAATTTTCTCTAGTTTAGCAGAAAATCAAGAATAACACAAATACCATGGATAAAAAATGAATCTAATAGACAGATGTTAGATTAATTTGCAACTGTATGAATTACTACCATTAATACCAGTTGATATACTCATATGTAACAAGCAAAATTAGTTTTCCTACTCCTTTCCATTTTTATTCAATTCAAAGAACAATGATAATTCTACACTAGTTAAATACACCAGTTAAAATATTTCAAATGAAAACACCAGCCTCACCCATGAATAGATGTTGCTTTTGGAAAAATAAAAGACAATCATAACTACAGAATCCTTTTGACTGAGTCTCCTAAAATAAGAAGTCTGCTGGCCACCCTCCTAAGTCAAGGGTTTTGCCAGAATCAAATCTTGTTGAGAAGAATATTTACTTCCTTTTTATCCTCATAAATACAGTAAAAATTCTGAATTCTCCAGGATCTACTAGAGAAAAAAACAAAACAAAAAACCCTAAGAAGCATTAGAAAGTTTATTATCAATTCATTTAAAATGATTTAATGGAATATTTCAGTTATACTCAAAAATACATAGTAAACCCAAGAAACTCTGCATTTGCTAGTTTAAGAATTCTGTTAAAGAGACTATATGTGCTGGATCATTCTACCATAGTACCACTCTACCTGCTGAGTTAACTGCACTATTTGAGTCGTCCCAGGCTTGTCATGACACGTGGGAATCCGTACCTTAAAGAGAAAAAGAAGACATTATTTTTGGCTGCAAAAGAATGAGAGATCAGAAATGCTCTATCTTACTGCTAAAAAGGTACAGTTAGCAATGTCTAAAAAGTTACAAAAACAAATATTTATGTCAGGTTAAGAAACTAAGGTCATATTTATTTTTAGTCACAGCAGAAAGTAAGTGAACCAAGGTCTCCATACTCTCATACACACAGAAATCACTAACTCACTGAGAAGCAAATATGCTGAAAAACAAAAAAGGGACATCAACTTCACAATTTCCTGTTTATTGTTCCAATCTCTGTTTCATTAATATATACACACCCAAACACACCCTCTCAAGCTTGCCAAACTTTTGGATAAATCTCACAGGGAACAATGAGAACTCTCAATCCAAAGCTATTAGTACTACTTTTGATGACTTCCCAGGGAAAAACAGAATATACATCCTACAAAAATGAGCACATCTAAAGAGATAACACTGTCAAAAATAAGACCAATTTGACAGTGAAATGCAAATCACGTAGAGAACACTCGCACCAAGTCTCAGAGCAAAATGCTAATTCTTTTAAAAAAAAAAAAAAACCTTAATAGAGAACAATACCCTAGGATGAACATGTTTGGTCTGACATTACATATTAAGAAGATCATTTAGGACTAAGAACAATGGTTTTCTTAGTTAATACTAATTCATACTCAATTCTAGGCTCGGTGGCTCATGTCTGTAATCCTAGCACTTTGGGAGACCAAGGCAGGAGAATCACTGAGGCCAGGAGTTTGAGACGAGACAATACAGTAAGACCCTGTCTCATAAAATAAATAAATAAATTCACCAAAAGACCCCCCAATTCATACTTGATTCTACAAGTAACCTGTTTCTGCATACCACCCATCTCCAGAGGCATTGGTAGACCCATGGAGACACAGAATTCTAGGAGGTGCATTTTACATTAATGTTTAACACACATGAATGACACTTTCCTGAAAACTTTTAAGATGCAATGAGACCAGAGGCATCTGAAGCTATGTGACTAAAGGTTCTAGGAAGCAGAAGGAATTGTGTTATCTCTGTAATACCTCATATTAATGACAAACAAGTAAAAGCAATAATAAGACTAAATGTTATTAGAAAGTTGAAAAGCAAAACCTGTGCGAACTTCCTACAAAGTTCTTTTATTTTTTATTTTTATTTTTTGAGTTGGAGTCTCACTCTGTCGCCCAGACTGGAGTACAGTGGCCGTTCCCGGCCACCGCAGCCTCGACCTGCTGGGCTCTGGTGATCCTTCCACCTCAGCCTTCTGAGTAGACAGAATTACAGGCATGTGCTACCATGCCAGGCTGATTTTTTTATTTATTGTAGAGATGAGGTCTCGCTGTCCAGGCGGGTCTCGAACCCACGGGCTCAGGCAATCCACTCACCTCAGCCTCCCAAAGGCGCGGGATTACAGGCTGAGCCACCAAGCCCGGCTCAAAGTTCTTTTAAACAGAGACAAATGAGATATAGAATATTACCTTCATTACCACCCCCATGATAGGCAGGTGTAATGTTTTCCCTGGCACTGGGGCAGGCCATCGATCAACATCATTACAAGCTGAAAAATATAACAAAATATTTTCTTGTGTTAGTAGAAATACTATAGTATTAAAAATAGGACATTAGAAATTAGAACACTTCTTTCTATACTGGGAAGAATGAAAGATAAAAGGTGAAAGTAAAAGTACATTTCACTCAGAAGTACATATATGTTCTAAAATATAAATTGGTTGATAAAATGCTTGAACGCAACAAACTGACAGGTTTAAAGGAAGTTTTCCTACTCATCAACCACTACTAAAATGAGCTACAGAAGCACACCAGCTGGCAAAGGCCTTCCATTTGTACTGCATACATAAGGGTTTCTGTTTACTAGTACTCTGAGTATTAGAACTGTCAACTCAAAATTCATTTATTATCTTAATGGACAGGTGCCATCAAAGAGATGAGATAACAAAAGACAGTTTTTGATGTCTGTAGGTAAAGATGCTAAACAAATAATTTTATATCTTTCTCCTATCAAATATTCCTTAAATTCTTGTTGTTTTTAGAAATCAACTTCATTTTCATCACTCATTTCCAGTAATATTTTTAAAACTCTTTCAAAAAAGTATACCACTCATACAATGTTTAACTTACCTGCTTCCAAATAAGGTTCACTCTTTTCAAAATATTCTGGAGCTATCTGTTTCAGCACAGTGTGAAAAAAATGAATATAAGGTAGTTTGCTGATCAAAACCAATGACTGAAGGGGAAAAGAAAAATTTTTTTTAATCATCTGATGATTATAATTTAAATTTGCCATTCATTTCTTGCATGAGCAATTACTAACAAGCCAAATTCAGCAAAAAGTGTGTATTTTAAAACAAAAAGGTTTTTACAGTGAATGGTTAAAAGGAAACATAAAACCATAGCTGCAGAATGCCAAAAGTTTAACCTTATTACTATACTTGAAGAGTATAAAAGCATATTAATAGACTTTCCTGTTCTTCAGGAAAAAGAATTTCCTATAAACAGACTAATGTCATGGATAATTTCCAAAGCCCAACTTCTGTTGTCTTCAGCATAGAAATATCAGGAATTAGCCTTCTAAACTCTTGATACTAAGGAAAGAGCAAACTGTGATGCTTTTGCAAAAGACGATAACTGTTATATTTTATATAGTTTAATATCATAGCCACATACTTAGATATTGTAACTTTATAGTTTATATAGTTCAATATCATAGCCACATACTTAGATATTGTGACTTTATAGTTTGAGTACTTCAGACATAAATTATGCTTATATTTTTTAATGTATTTTTTTCTTGAAAACCAATCTTTACCTTTCTATCCAACATCAATTAGTGGTCAGAGCAAATTCTGGTTATAAAAGGGAAAGGTGTATCTTGTTAGCTGGGATTAAATAGAACAGATTGATTTGTATTTTAAGAAAGAAAAAGAGTTGTACATTTAGAATGGAAATAAAAATGGCTAATATGTTGCTAAAATTTATTTACTGGCTATTCAAGAAAAAGATAATGTAGGTTTTTATTAGTTGTAATGGTGTCACATGTTTATCTCTTCCCTTTTTTTTAAAATGTCAAAATTAAGCAGACTCTTCTGACTTTTGACAGAGTTCCATACAATAACTATAACTTACTGTCAGGAATCTAGTACAGAGACAGTAAAAATTCTATTGCAGTTAAACATGTAGGAACAGGTGTTGATAATCTAAAAAACAAAGAAAAAATATAAACCCATGTGTGTATACTATATATGTACATTCTTTTTTGGCAGAGATTGAGTCTTGCTATGTTGCCCAGGCTGGCTTCTAACACCTGATCTCAAGTTATCCTCCTGCCTCAGCATCCCAAAGTGCTGAGATTACAGGTTGGCTACCACGCCCAGCCTACCTTAGTATATTTAAAGATAAAATCCCAAAGGCTTTAAAGACTGTTAAATCTAATAGTTTCTGTTTTTCTAATAGTAATACAAAAATACTTTTTTATTAGTGTATATGAAAATTACCTTCTGAAAGTAGCCTCTTTTTAGAGTTTTATCTCGAACTTGACGGAAATACACATATCCATAAAAGTAAGCAGGGTCCTTCTATGAAAGAAGTGACAAACAAATACATAAAGGTGTTGCTACCCTTTAATATTAATGCCACACTCCTTTACAAAGCGAAATCAAGATATGAGGTATGCACAAAGAGCTAGTTATGTTTTTCTACCAATAAACAATAATTTTGGCAACTGCCAATAAGATAAAAACTTTCAACTCTCGACATGGCCCATGCGATGTCTAAAAACAAAAACAAACCAAAAGTTTTGCACCTTGCCCAAAGATTAAATAATCATAATCTCAGTATTAAAGTGGACTAGATTAGATTTACATTTTTCCCCTGTAACTTCCTCAGCTTATATTCTTTAACTGTATCTATGCTAATTAACTGAAATTAGGAAACAAATTCTATGTTTTCCCCAATGCTATAATCTGTTTAAAATTCTACCTACAATTTTTTATTTTTATTTTATTTTATTTTTGAGTGAGAGTCTCACTCTGTCACCCAAGCTGGAGTGCAGTGGCCATTGTAACCTTGACCTGGTGGGCTTGGGTGATTCTTCCACCTCAGCCTTCCAAATAGTGGAACTACAGGCACCCACAACCACACATGGTTAATTTTTTTATTTGTTGTAGAGATGAGGTCTTGCCAAGTTGCCCAAGCTGGCCTCAAACCCCTGGGCTCAGGCAATCCTCTTGCCTCAGCCTCCTAAAGTATTGGGGTTACAGCCACCACACCCAGCATCTATCTGCAATTTTGAGTTTGTCACAACTAAGGGGTCAGTCTTTTAAAAAAATGAGGTGTCCTAATGTAAAATTTCAAGAGAGAAAAATCAAAGGAGATAAATGACAATCTAATATTAATATTCAGATGTCTTATATAGCTAGTTATACTTTAACCCAATAATAATGATTTACATTGCCTATCAACATACAATGTGAAATGTAATTATATTCCAAAGAAATAGAAACAATTTTTTATCTTAATGGAATAAACTTTGGCTCAGTTCCTTCTTGATTGTTATTACTTAAATATTTATTGAACACCTACTTTGTATTAGAGAAGATAAAAAGAAACAGGCCAGGCGCGGTAGCTCAGCCTGTAATCCCAGCACTTTGGGAGGCTGAGGCGAGAGGATTCCTGAGCCCAGGGGGTCGAGACCAGCCTGGGCAACTTGGTGAAACCTCATCTCTACAATAAAACACAAAAAAGAAAATTAGCTGGGCATGGGGGCATGCACCTGTTGTTCCAGCTACTTGGAAGGCTGAGGCAGAAGCATTGCCTGAACCCAGCAGGTCAAGGCTGCAGTGGCTGTGAGCAGCGTGCCACTGCACTCCATTCTGGGCAACAGAGTGAGAGTTCAACTCAAAAAAAAGAAAAAAAGAAACAATTTCTTAAGGAGATCACAATTTAGGAGGTATAAGAAAAGTACAAAAATGACCAGTATGTAATAGGAGGATGGGTACCATGAAAAAGTACAAAAATGTGTTAACAGGAAGACCACAAGGGAAGAGTAAAGATTTCATGAAAGCAGCTATTTTTGAATTGAGCACTGAAGGATGGATACGGAAAGACAAAGACATTCCAGGTTTAAAGGGCTAGGATTTTGAGCAAAAACAAAAAGAAACAGAAAATAAACACTATCTCAGGAAAAAGCACGTAGTTCAGTTTGGCTAAAAAATGACACAGAAGGGAGATGAGGTTTGGAAATTGGACAGGATAAAGCTCTTATCCTGGAAGATTCAAAAAGTAAGGATAAGGAAAAGGTACTATCATTAGCTCTTTACTCATTTAAGCAGTAGGTAGTCATTTTAGATTTTATTTATTTTTATAATATATATGTACACTTTAGCTGGCAATACTGTATAAGATATATTGTGTTGGAAAAAACAAGAGGTAAAAATACCCTTGGGCAAATTTCTCATCTTCAATAGTCCTCAGTTCCCTCATCTGTTAAAGGAACTTTCTTAGGGCACTGTAGGGAGGATTAATGAGATAATATACATAACATGCTTTTTTTTTTAATTGGGTCGGGGTCTTACTGTCACTCAGGCTGGAGTGTAGTGGCACAATCACGGCTCATCATAGCCTCAACCTCCTGGGCTTAGGCGATCCTTCTAACTCAGCCTTCTGAGTAGCTAGAACCACCATACCCAGTAACTTTTTTTTTTGGTCTTGCTATGCTGCCCAGGTTGGTCTGGAATTCCTGGACGCAGGCAATCTTCCTACCTTGGCCTCCCAAAGTGCTGGGATTACCGGCATGAACCACCATGCCCAGCCACTATATGCTTATTACAGTGCCTAGAACATAAAAAGCCCTAATAAATAATAGCTATTATTCTAATCAGCTGGAAGAATATGTTATAGTGGTAGCAACAGGACATGGAAAGGAGTAGATGTCTCTAAAAGACATTTTAAAGGTAGTATCTTTGCGAATGAGATGAGGTTCCTGCCATTAGTGGAACAAGGGAGGTACACTATAAAAGCTGACAGGACATTCAGATGGAAATGCTCCTCACACAGTTAGGGATGCAAGTGTGAAATATTAAGGAGAGAAAACTACAGCCTCTAAATCATCTGAATTATTAAAAAAAATTTTTTTTTTGAGTTGGAGTCTCACTCCAGACTGGAGTGCTGTGGCCACTCCCGGCCACTGCAGCCTCACCTGCTGGGCTCCGGCAATCCTTCCGCCTCAGCCTTACGAGTAGTCGGAATTACAGGCACGCGCTACCGTGCCCGGCTGATATTTTTTTTATTTATTGTAGAGATGAGGTCTCGCCAAGTTGCCCAGGCGGGTCTTGAACCTGCGGGCTCAGGCAATCCACTCACCTCAGCCTCCCAAAGCACGGGGATTACAGGTTGAGCCACTGAGCCCGGCTTATTAAAATGTTTTAAATAAATAACTAAAACTGTTATAATAAAGTATATAGAGATTACCACAGGGAATGACTACCTCAACACTGGATGCGATTTACTGTATAGTACAACTCCACCCCCACATCTAAACCAAGAATAACAAATGAAAGAAAATTACCTCAATATTCTATTCTATAATTCACACTGGCATTGCAATACATATCAAGAAAAGTAACTTTATAAAGTCTGTTTCATTCATATGCTGAATTCTTATGAATAAGACTCACTTAGAAAATCCAGCTATATAATAGAGTGGCAAAACAAAAGCAAAATACTTCTGAATGCTATCAGAGGTAACTGAATAAATGAGTTCAAAAGTTTCCTCTCATATGGGCAATTTTCTATGGCTACTTTTCCAACCTTTAAGTAAACTGGTAAATCTTTGTCAAATTGATCCAGGAGACAATGCAGTGACACCCTCCTCCCAGAAGACTGTCGAAATCTAAAACAAAACTGGGTATCTCCAAGACAACCTAATGAAAAAAAAAAATGAAAGAAATTAAAGATAGCTTAGTGTAACATTTATTTATCCAGTTTCATCAATTTTAGAGCTGAAGGACTCCTATCAATCATTTTAACCCATTCTGTCATATTTTAGAAGAAAAAAAAGGAAATCCAAAGAACTCAAGTGACTTGCTCAAAGCCATCTTTGCTGGCTAGAGGCAAAGTCAGAAGTAAAACATGTATCTTTGTTTTTTTTTTTTTAGTTGGAATCTCACTCTGCCGCCCAGGCTAGAGTGCAGTAGCACACTCACAGCCACCGCAGCCTCGACCTGCTGGGCTCAGGTGATCCTTCTGTCTCAGCCTTCCAAGTAGCTGGAACTACAGACCCACACCACCATGCCCAGCTAATTTTTGTGATTTATTGTAGAGATGCAATCTCACCAAGTTGCCGCTGGTCTCAAACCCCCCAAGTGCTGGGATTACAGGCTGAGCCACCCTGCCTGGCCTAAAATATGATTCTTAACCCCTAAGTCTCTTTATGATTTTTCCTATTTCATTTTCCCCAGATAAGTAAAATGTTTGGAATCTGTCTGAATATAATGTTGAATCACAAGCATAATAACCAGCAAAAGAAGCTAAACACAAGAGAACACATATCACTGAAATCCATTTATATAATAACGTTTTTTTTTTTTTCTTGAGTTGGAGTCTTACTCTGTTGCCCAGACTAGAGTGCAGTGGTATGCTCCCGGACACCACAGCCTAGACCTGCTGAGCTGCAGCGATCCTTCCGCCTCAGGCTTCCAAGTAGCTGGAACTATAGGTGCATGCTACCACGCCCGGCTAATTTTTTTGATTTATTGTAGAGATGAAGTCTCGCTAAGTTGCCCAGGCAAGTCTTGAACCCACGGGCTCAGGCAATCCACTGACCTCAGCCTCCCAAAGCGTGGGATTACAGGCTGAGCTACCGAGCCCAGCTTAATAAAGGTTTTAAAAGTAGGCAAGCTGGGCTCGGTGGCTCAGCCTGTAATCCCGTGCTTTGGGAGGCTGAGG
>NW_007055632.1:43131-45627 GCF_000164805.1 Carlito syrichta | reverse complement strand
AAAAAAAAAAAAAAAAAAAGGAGGGAAAACTAAGTAGTGTTTAGGGATGCATGTCTGAATAATAAAAGTGTAAAGGAAAGTATGAAAATTATTATTTATTTGTGTGTTTTTTGTTTGAGAAAGGAAAGTATGAAAATTATTGTTTGTGTGTTTTTTGTTTGTTTGAGACAGGGTCTTACTCTGTTACCCAGACTGGAATGCTGTGGTGAGATCATAGCTCACTGCAGTCTCAGTACCCTGGTCTCAAGCAATCCTCCTGCCTCAGCCTCCCAAAATGCTGGGATTAGAGGTGTGAAAAACCATGCCCACCCAAGAAAATTACTGCTATAAGAGGAAATAGTAGTTACATTTGGAGGAAGGAGGGAAACAGTGTGAGAGGTGGCATAAGGGGGCTTGTGAGGTGCTGGCAAAGTTCTACTTCTTTACTTTGTGTGTTACATTTAACAATAAAAGTCCTTTTTAAAAGATATAATACAGAAGACTCAGGAAGAACACAAGTTACTACTTAAATTATTTTAATTAAAAATAAGTTTTTTTTAACTTTAATAATTTTAGCAAACTTATTAAAACATGTAAACTTTACCTAAACTGCCAGGCAATAACTACAAAAAATCATAAATACTCTATAAATTAACCTACAAAAAAACACGAAGTAACATGTCACTCCAATTTTTCCCAGTTACTATATTTACAACTAATAACATTAAAATAAATGTGATGTGTGCTCAAGATTTTTGTTAATACTTATTATTACACACAGATATACGAACTTTTTTAGTATATGACAGTCTCCTATCCAGTACTAACCAGTTTAAATATGTTTAAATTTTGTAAAAAGCAACTAAATGCATATATTTAAATGCAATTATGAGGGAGAATGCCCAAAAAACTGGAATTAACTTTTGGAGGGCAGGCCCTTGTAGTACAGGCTTCACCTGCTAGGTAAGTGTTCCAGGAGCCCATTGGTTTTTTTTGTTTGTTTGTTTTTGAGTTGGAGTCTCACTCTGTCGCCCAGACTGAAGCCCAGTGGCCGCTCCCGGCCACCGCAGCCTCGACCTGCTGGGCTCCGGCGATCCTTCCACCTCAGCCTTCCAAGTAGTGGGAATTACAGGCACGCGCTACCACGCCCAGCTGATTTTTTGATTTATTGTAGGGATGAGGTCTCGCTGCAGGCAATCCACTCACCTCAGCCTCCCAAAGGCACAGGATTACAGGCTGAGCCACCGAGCCCGGCGCCCACTGGTTTTTATCTGAAGTTCTGACAAGGCTGCGACAAGATTTGCGAAAGAAACATCCCAACTTGTGGCAAACAGGCGACTGATACTAGTGCTGAGTGTTTAGCAGTTTTTGACCAAAACACATGACCCTCGTGCCCTACCCTCCCTGTTCACCTGATACCACCCTGAGCCATTGTTGTTGCTTTTTTTTCTTGGATGAAAAAAGTCCTCAAAGGGAAACGTTTTGCTAAAGTGGAAGAGATAAAACCAAAAATCACAGAAGCACAAAAAAGGCTTCAAAATTGACAAGTTCAAAAACTGTTCTGAGCAATGGAAAAAGTGTCTCCATAGGTGTAGTGCATCAAATGGAGAGTACTTTGAAGATGACTGAAGTTTAAATACACAATTTTTTATAAATAAATTTTGGGTTTTTTGGCTCCTCCCTCATATGAACACTAATATCTCTTTGGTGGTAGAATATGGGTCAATTAAGTTTCTTTACTTGTTAAAACAGAGAAGTTTTAAAATGAGACAAGCACTCAAAATCTAAGATAATGGGAAATACATAATATGGGTCTAGCATTGTTTTAGTTCAACAATTTATATACAGATGGTTCAATTTTTTTAAAAGGCATTTAAATCTTAAAAAAGTGAAAGAAATATCCACAGACAAGTACACACTAATGTCTCTGAGGCTTTTGGCAAAATAAATGGATTAAAGACCTAAACATAACTGAAACTATAAAGTTCCTAGAAGAAAACATAGAGGAAAAGCTACATGACATTAGATTTGGCACTGATGTCTTGGGTATGACTGCAAAAGCACAAGTAACAAAAGAAAAACATAGACAAATAGAATATTAAACTTAAAAACTTCTGCACAATAAACAAAGCAATCAACAGAGTGAAAGGCAATCTATCAAATAGGAGAAAATATTTGCAAATCACGTATCTGATAAGTGGTTAACAACTATAAAATATAAAGAACTACAACTAAACAACAACAATCCAACTAAAAAATAGGAAAAGAGATTTAAAAAGACATTTCTCGGGCGGGCTCGGTGGTTCAACCTGTAATCCAGCGCCTTTGGGAGGCCGAGGTGAGTGGATTGCCTGAGCCCACGTGTTCAAGACCCGCCTGGGCAATTTGGCAAGACCTCATCTCTACAATAAATCAAAAATCAGCCGGGCGTGGTAGCGCACGCCTGTAGTTCCAGCTTACTCGGAAAGCTGAGGCGGAAGGATCGCCGGAGCCCAGTGGGTCGAGGCTGCGGTGGCC
>NW_007055632.1:39950-43061 GCF_000164805.1 Carlito syrichta | reverse complement strand
GGACAACAGAGTAAGACTCCAACTCAAAAAAAAAAAAAAGACATTTCTCCAAGAAGACATACCAATGGTCAACAAACATTTGAAAACATGCTCAGTATCACTAATCATTAAGGAAATGAAAACCAAAACCACAATGAGATATCACCCTACACCCATTAGGATGGCCACTATAAAAACAAAAACAAAAAATAACAAGTGGTGGCAAAGGTGAAGAAAAATTGGAACGCTTATGCACTGTTGGTGTGAATGTAAAATAGTATAGCTGATATGAAAACAGCATGCAGCTTCCTTAAAAAATTAAACATAGAATTACCATATGGTCCAGCAATCCTAATTCCAGGTATATATCCAAAAGAACCAAAGGCTGGGAACCAAAGCCTGGGTATGGTGGCCCATGCCTGTAATTTCAATAATTTGGGAGGCCGAGGCAGGAAGACTGCTTGAGCCCAGGAGTTCGAGACCAGCCTGGGTAAAATAGTAAGAACTCGTCTCAAAAAAAAAAAAAAAAAATTAGACAGGCATGGTGCACATGCCTGTAGTTCCAGCTACATGGGAGGCTGAAGCAGAAGGATCACTTGAGCCCAGGAGGTCAGGGCTGTGGTGAGCAGTAATCATGCCACTATACTCCAGTCTAGGTGACAGAGTGAGATGCCAAACTCAAAAAATAATAAATAAATAAATAAAATTTAAAACAGGGTCTCTAGAAGATATTTGCATATTCATGTTCACTGTAGTATTACTCACAATAGTCAAGAGACAAAAACAGTCATCATGGACAAATGAACAAAGAAAATAGGGTATATGCATACAGTGGAATACTAGCCTTAAAAAAGAAAATCTTGTCAGATGTTACAACATGAATGAAACTTGAGAACATTATACTAAGTGAAGTAAGTCAGAAACAAAAAAACAAATATTGCATGATACCACTTATCTGAGGTATCTAAAACAGTCAAACTCTTTAGA
This sequence comes from Carlito syrichta, assembly GCF_000164805.1. Lineage (NCBI taxonomy): Eukaryota > Metazoa > Chordata > Mammalia > Primates > Tarsiidae > Carlito > Carlito syrichta. The sequence goes on along the minus strand of NW_007055632.1, from coordinate 42,095 downwards.
AACAGAAAATTAATGAACACAGAATTTCAGTTTTGCAAGATGAAAAAGTTCTAGAGATCTGTTGCACAACGATGCATATTGTCTAACACTACTATACTATACACTCGAAAATGGCTAAGACTGTAAATTTTAAGTTATGTATTTTTTAGCACAATAAAAAAAAGATATCACTTAACCTCAAGTTCCTTGTCAACAAAATCAAGGAGTACTATTAGATAATCTCTAAAGTCACTTCCAGCAGTAACACTCAAAGATGCTAAAATAAAATTCCAACCATCTTACCCAATATTCTCACAAAGAAAACTAGAGATCTGCAAAGATCCAAAAAGATTTAAACACTATGCAGTGAGCACCCTAATTTTCTGATGAGTCACTTAAAGACTGAAAAAGTTGTAATGGAAATAGACTTTTTCTTTCATAAACCAAGGCATAAGGATTAACTTATGTAAATTTTAAGATTAAATAACAATTCTTCATGGAAAATACACCTTAACCAGGTTCTTGATCAAGAGAAATGTAAACCCCTCACTTTGAAAAATTTGCATGTGCCAGCCGGGCTCAGTGGCTCAGCCTATAATCCTGGCACTTTGGGAGGCCTAGGGGAGTGGATTGCCTGAACCTGCTAGTTCAAGACCAGCCTGGTCAACTTGGCGAGACCTCATCTCTACAATAAATCAAAAAAATTAGATGGGTGTGGTAGCACATGCCTGTAGTTCCGGCTAGTTGGAGGACTGAGGCGAAAGGGTTGCCAGAGCCCAGTAGGTCGACGCTGGGGTGGCTGTGAGCATGCCACTGTACTCCAGCCTGGGTGACAGAGTGAGATTCCAACACACACAAAAAAAGCAAAAGACAAAGAAAAATGAATGTGTGTTAAGGAACAGCAAATCTGCTAAGTAAGACACTACAGCTTCCAGAAAAGCTTCATTTTAATTTATCTAACACAATCTCTACTAGCCTCAAAACAGAATTAACAATCCTACATCCTTTAAATCTAGAAATTTTTGGTAACCTCCTTTTCCAAAATAACAAAGCACACTTTACTACAGGAATCAAATAGACTCAGTTCAAAATCATTCTACAGTTGACCTTTGAACAACATGGGTTTGAACTGCATGGGTTCACTTATACATATGCTGTTTTTCAATCAAACACAGGTGCAAAATACAGGATTTGTGGGATGCAAACCCCACCTATACGGGGTTTGGCAGGGCCAACTACAGGACTTAAGTATGCACAGATTTTGGTATATGAGGGCAGTCCTGGAACCAATCCTCCATTTATACCAAGGGATGACATAATTATTTGGCCATTGTTTCAGAGTATTTATTTCCCCTTACAATATATGGGTTAAGTACTAATATTCATTGAGTACTTATTCTGGTGCCAGGCACTGTTCTAAATGTTTTAGATATATTAACTTATCTGGTCCTCATGCTTCTCAGATAGGTCCCATTACTATCCCTGATTCTAAGAAAACCAAGTTATAGAAAGATTATATAAACATCCAAAGAAATGCTAAATGAAAGGGCAAGAATTTAAACACAAGGCTAACTTCAGTGATGGCACTCTTCACCACTACACCACACTGGCTCTCTCAAGTCAAATAGACTTTAAAAATATGGGCAACCTCCTCGGGTCCCTTCCCACTGTGGGAGCTTTTCTGTCCTCTCAATAAATCCTGCTTTCTTAAAAACAAACAAACAAAAAAATTACTTCTTCCATTTATATTGAATCTCCAAAACAGATAAATCCATAGACAATAGGAAGTAGACAGGTGGCTGCCAAGGTAGTAGATAGGTGGCTAAGAGGAGAGAGGATGGCAGTAGTGGTAGGGAAATGTAGTATGAGGTTTCTTTTTAGGGTGATATAAATGGTCCAAAATAGACTGTGGTGATAGTTGTACAACTCTGTGAATACACTAAAACTCATTAACTGTATACTTTATAAGAGTGACTTCCATAATATGTAAATTGTATATCAATAAAGCTATTTTTTTTTTTTTTTTTTGAGTTGGAGTCTCACTCTGTCGCCCAGAATGGAGTGCAGTGGCCGCTCCCGGCCACCGCAGCCTCGCCTGCTGGGCTCCGGCGATCCTTCCGCCTCAGCCTTCCGAGTAGCCGGAATTACAGGCATGCGCTACCATGG
>NW_007055632.1:20604-39930 GCF_000164805.1 Carlito syrichta | reverse complement strand
CCATGCTCGGCTGATTTTTTTTTTTTTTTTTTTTAATTGTAGAGATGAGGTCTCGCTGCCCAGGCGGGTCTCGAACCCGTGGGCTCAGGCAATCCACTCACCTCAGCCTCCCAAAGGCACGGGATTACAGGCTGAGCCACCGAGCCCGGCTCAATAAAGCTATTTTTTAAAATGCCATTTCACTGCCAATTGAAGCAGAGGTTGAAACTTCTTTTCCTCATTCAAAAAACAAAAGCCCCTTTGAAAAAGGTCTCTTGGATCACAAAGTTCGTGAACTCACTAGCCTCTGTGCCATACAGTTCATTCAAGATAAGAAGTCAGTTCATTTACTCATGGCTCCTCCTACATAAATGTAATGTGGAATGGCAGGAAGAGATCTCCTCTCATGTTAAAATTATCAAAGGTACAGAGTATTTCATAAAAGCTTCCTTTACCTGTGTAACTCAGAGAATGCAAAGCTAAAGGTAGACAGAAGCTATCGTCCCATACCAAAAATATCACTTAAATATTTGAAAAAAAAAAGCTTGAATATTCTTCTGAAAGCAAGAGATAATTTTAAAATATTATTTCTATAGTAGCATAAACACAACTATAGAGAGGATCAAAATATATAAGACTAAGAAGGCAAAACATAAAACTTCAAGAGCCCCCTCCCTTGGCCTTATGTAGTCACTCTCCCTGTGATTAGGGTGGTTGGATTGCTAGGAAGTAGTAATTTAGACCAGAGCTTCTCAAAGTGTATTCCATGGATTGATGCCAGTCCACAACAAACTCTTGTTACTTATCCATAACCTAAGTGTAAAACCTCAAACTATAAGTATCCTAGAAGAAAATATAGGAAACACACTTATGAAAACTGGAATAGGAACCAATTCCTGATCAACTTTCCAAAAGCGAATGCCATAAAAGATAAGTCAAATGGAACCTTACCATACTGAAAATCTTCTGCAAAGCAATGGAAACCATCAGGAAAATGGAGAGACAGCCCACCGAATGGAAGAAAATATTTGCCAACTATAAACCTGACAAAGGTCTAACATCCAGGGTCTACAAGGAACTCAAACATGCCAAAAGGAAAAAACAAACAACCCTATTAAAAAAAATGGGCAAGCCGGGCTCGGTGGCTCAGCCTGTAATCCCGCGCCTTTGGGAGGCTGAGGTGAGTGGATTGCCTGAGCCCGCGGGTTCAAGACCCGCCTTGGCCGCGAGAACTCATCTCTACAATAAATCAAAAAATCAGCCGGGTGTGGTAGCACATGCCTGTAATTCTGGCTACTCGGAAGGCTGAGGCGGAAGGATCGCCGGGGTCCAGCAGGTCGAGGCTGTGGTGGCCGGGAGCGGCCACTGCACTCGTCTGGGCGACAGAGTGAGACTCCAACTCAAAAAAAAAAAAAAAAAGGGCAAAAGATACGAATACACATTTCTCAGAAGAAGACATACGAGCAGCCAACAGATACATGAAAAAAATGCTCAGCCTCACTAATTATCAAAGAAATACAAATTAAAACCACACTGAGATACCACCTAACTCCAGTGAGGATGGCCATCAACAACTCAAAAAACAACAGATGTTGGAGAGGACGTGGGAAAAAGGGAAAACTTCTACACTGTTGATGGGAGTGTAAATTAGTACAACCTCTGGGGAAAACAGTGTGGCAATTTCTAAAAGGTCTAAAAAATTAACCTCCCATATGACCCAGCAACCCCCCTTCTGGGAATATACCCAGAGGAACTCAAATCACTCTATAAAAAAGATATCTGCACACACATGTTTATTGCAGAATTATTCACAATAGCAAAAACATGGAATCAACCATGCTGCCCACTGAAAGTGAACTGGATAAAGAAAATGTGGTACATTTACATGATGAATATTATACAGCCATAAAGGCACAAAATTATGAACTTCACAGTAACTTGATGAAATCAGAGTCTATAATACTCAGTGATTTATCACAGAAACAAAGATCTGAGTACTACATGGACACTGAACAGTTATCATAATACTATAAGAAAGGGATTGGCAGTAGTGAGACACTGCCAGGGAAGGGAGGGGCACATAACATCAATAAGGGTACCCAAATTTTACCTGTACAATGACGACTTATGTAACTAACCCTGAATTGTACCTTACATCTTTAAAATTAAAAATAAATAAATAAATAAAAAGGCTGTCTAAACACCACAGAAGGCTGGACATGGTGGCTCATGCCTATAATCCCAACACTTTGAGAGGCAAAGGTAGGAGGACTGCTTGCACCCAGGAGTTCAAGACCAGTCAGGGCAACACAATAAGACCTCATTCTCTACAAAAAAATTTCAAAATTAACCAAGTGTAGTGGTGTGCACCTGTAGTACCAGCTACTCGGGAAGTTGAGATGGTAGGATCACTTAAGTCCAGGAGGTTAAAGTGCAATGAGCTGAGATCACACCACTACACTCCAGTCGAGGAGACAGTGTGAAACCCTGTCTCAAAAAACAAAAATAAAAACAAACAGACAAACAAAATAACCTGGGCACAGTGGCTCACACCTATAATCCCAGTATTTTGGGAGGCTGAAGTGGGAGAATTACTTGAGCCCAGGAGTTCAAGACTAGCCTAGGCAACACAGTGAGACCTGATCTCAACAAAAAAATCAAAAAATTGGTGATGTATGCCTGTCATCCCAGATACTCAGAAGAATGAGGCCAAAGGATCTCTTAAGTCCAGGAGATTGGGGCTGTGGTGAGCCATGACTGTGCTATTACACTCTAGCCTGGGTGGCAGAGTGAGATCCCAATTCAAACAAACAAACAAACAAAACAAAATAAAACAAAGGCCACAGAATTAACTTCTTAGCCTTGATGTTTAGGTCGGGTTGAGAGGAGACTTTTCCTCTACGCTCTTAGTTTCAATGACTGGAATCTATAAATTAAACTGAAAAGAAGCCGGGTGCAGTGGCTCCCGCCTGTAATCCCAGCACTTTGAAAGGCAGAGGGAGAGGATTGCCTGAGCCCACTGGTTTGAGAACAGCCTAAGCAACATGGCAAGACCTCGTTTCAACAATAAAAAAAAAAAAATTAGTGGGGCGTGGTGGCACATGCCTGTAGTTCCAGCTACCTGGAATGCTCAGGCAGAAGGATCGCCTGAGCCCAGCAGGTCGAGGTTGCGGTGGCTGTGAGCATGACACTGCACTCCAGCCTGGGCAACAGAGTGAGACTCCGAATCAAAAACAAAACAAAACAAACAAAAACAATTGACAAGAAACAGTTTAACAAGAGAAAAGAGTTGGTTCACATGTGTATCAAGCATTCACAGGGAAAAAAAAAAGTAAAAACCCAAAGAGACAGTTAGATGCAGGAGTTTATATACAGTGATAAACTGCAGATAAGTGATTAGACACAGGAAAAAAGATTTGGGCTTCTATGGATATAAATTTTAGGAAAGCAAATACATGGGGAATTGGCTTGTATAACATTTTCAGGGGAAAGAAAAAACTTAAAATAAAATAAACAAATACATGGGGGAAACTAAGATAAGAGTTATTTTAGTAAGGTTTACTTGTGCAAACTAAAGTTGGTACCATCTCCAGGGATAATAGTCTTCTCTGGTGATTCAGAAGTGTCCTCCTCTTCCTGGTACAAAAAATGGAGGGAGGACACCTCCACAAAGAGAAATTTATGTCCTGCTTTTAGGCATATAGGGGGACAGTAAAGGGCTCTTTTTGCATCTGCTGCTTCTCAATTGCCTTCCCCTCAAAATAATTCTTATGCCAAAGTGGTATATTTGGGGATGGCAAATTCTGATCCCCTTCATGCTCAGTGTAGAGAGGTGAAAAAGAGAGAGAGCCATGACAACCAGCTATGGTCTGAAAGAGAGGAGTATGCAGTACAATTCACATGGACTCCAATTTACAATCCAACTGGTTTATCCTGAGTCCTGGAAACCCAATCCAATCCAATATAGTCAGAACTGTATGTACAGATTTTGCTAGGAAAATTGTTAACTGAAATGAGGATAGATTCTACAAGACACCTTTATCATTATTTTATTAATAGGCAAAAAAAACCACTAAAATATTTAAATAATCTCAATCTGAACATAAACCCTACTGGAATCTCTGGCAATAATATCTAATTTACCAAAATATCACTTTTCTTTCACATATTTCACCAAAGACGAGTTCTAAATGCACAGGGAAAACCCTCTGAATGCATTTCTACAGAAAGGAGAAAATGCTAAATTAAAAAAAAATTTAATGTCAAATCTTCCCAATCAGATTAACTGAACTAAATTAACAGGATATTAGATGTAACCACAAAAGGAAAGAGAACTGGAGTGTCTCTGCTTTATAAGGTTATAACTGTGTGTGGCCTAAGCTAAATGTTCTGATCACTATAAGACAAAAAAATTGTTTTGAAAGTGAAACACAAGAGCAGTAACCTGAAAGATGTCAACGATTAGGACCACACAAAAGGAGAGTTTGAAAAAGATAAGCAAAACCAAGCTTAACCATAAGCACAACTTTTATGGTTTTTCTATACACCAAGCACTATTCCAAGTGCTTTACATCTATTAACCCATATAAACCATTGCAAATAATTGATGACCCTGCTTCCTAACTGGATTTACCCTGATTTTTTTTTTTCATACTCATTGCTTTTGCAGAGTTCCTGGCAAGCTCTCAAACTCTGAACTACAAGTAAACTACACACTACATGAATTACAAACTGCATAAATCCTAAACACACCAATGTCACTGATTTTCAATCTCTTCACTATTTCAATTATTTAATGTTCCCAGGTGGCTTACCTCATCACACCATAACGATTATTTTAAAAGTTGAACCAGCTGAAATCAACAGTGGCATGACTAGGTATCATTAAACTAGAAATCAAAATCACTGATCTGTTGGCTGAAATTGTGTTTGCATTATAATATGCTATTTCAATCAATTTTAAAGCACTAAAAGTATAACCAGTATTCTTAATAAGCAATGTGACAGAAACACCACATGAAAAATAGTTACCTGAATTTGAATCTGGAAAAGACAAATAGCAAATATTGGTTTTCTGAAAAAGAAAACAAAAGCTATATATGCTGGACACACACACATAACCAATAAAAAACAAACAGAAATAAAATAGACTATACAGAGCAATAGGTTTACTTACTTCTTTATCAGTAAGTTTGGAATGTTGAGGATAAATTACCTAGAAAAAAAGAGTTAGATTGTGTTAAATATATTAAAAACATTAATAAGGATTTCTAAAATACTAGTTGGCAATTGTCAAATACCTTTAAGAACAGTTTATAGACATTGACAGGTGGTTGCATTGAGAAAAAAAAAAAGAGTTCACAGGTAAATGGATAAAGGAAGTGTGGCACAAAAACACAATAGATTATTCAGCCATAAAAAAGAAAGAAGCTGGCCCAAAGGAAGTGGGTTATTAGAACTTATTATATTAGTGTTGCCAGGCACGGTGGCTCATGCCTGTAATTGTAGCACTTTGGGAGGAGGAGGCAAGAAGGTAAATCAAAAAACTAGCCAGGTGTGGTAGCGCATGCCTATAGTTCCAGCTACTTGAAAGAGTAAGGCAGAAGGATCCCCTGAGCCCAGTAGATAAAGGCTGTGGTGGCCATGAGTGTGTCACTGCACTCTAGTCTGGGCAACAGAGTGAGACCACGACTCAAAAAACCAACAAAAAAGATTAGTATCTCTAAAGTTGGCATATAACTCCCCACTGCTTACTGCTAAATTTGACTGGCTTTCTAAAAAAGAAAAAAAAAAACGTTAAATTATATATATATATGCATATATGTATGTATGTGTATATATATATATATATATATGTATGTATGTATATATATATATTTTTTGAGTTGGAGTCTCACTCTGTCACCCAGACTGGAATGCAGCGGCTACTCCCAGCCACCGCAGCCTCGACCTGCTGGGCTCCAATGATCCTTCTGCCTCAGCCTTCCAAGTAACTAGAACTACAGGCGCGCACTACCACGCCCGGCTAATTTTTGACTTATTGTAGAGATGAGGTCTCACTAAGTTGCCCAGGCGGGTCTCAAACGTGAGGGCTCAGGCAATCCACTCACCTCAGCCTCCCAAGGCACGGGATTACAGGCTGAGCCACTGAGCCATAAAAAAGAAAGAAGCTGGTCCAAAGGCCAGCTAGTCGGCTTTATATATTTCTTTAGTTTGTTTGTTTTGTTTTTGAACTGGGGTCTCCCTCTGTAGCCTAGCCTGGAGGGCAGTGACATGATTACAGTACACCACAACCTCAACCTACTGGGTTCAGGTGATCTTTCCACCTCAGCCTCCTCAATAGCTGGGATAACAAGCGTGCACCACCATAATCAGTTCATTTTTTAATTTCTGTATAGAGACAAGGTCTCACTACATTGCCTAGGCTGCTCAAAAATAAAAATGATGGCCAGGCTCGGTGGCTCAGCCTGTAATCCCAGCACTTTAGGAAGTGGAGACGATTGGATTGCCTGAGGCGGTGTGTTCGACCAGCCCGGACAACTTGGTGAGACCTCGACTCTACAGTAAATCAGAAAAATTAGCCAGGAGTGGTAGAGTGAGCCTGTAGGTCCAGCTACTTGGAAGGCTGAGGCGGAAGGATCACTGGAGCCCAGCAGGTCAACGCTGGGGTGGCCGCCGTGAGTGTGCCACTGCACTCCAGCCTGGGTGAGAGAGTGAGACTCCAACTCAAAAAAAAATAATAATAATAATAAAAATAAAAGTGACAATAATTTTTTTGTAGTCACACCTTATTCTCTCCTCCCTGCCTTCCACTCCCATTGCTCCACTACCAGAAAGACAATCAGTGATCTGCTTCCAGTCACTATAAATTTGCCTAATTTGCTGGGCTCGGTGGCTCAGCCTGTAATCCCATGCTTTGGGAGGCTGAGGTGGGTGGATTACCTGAGCCCGCGGGTTCGAGACCCGCCTGGGCAACTTGGCGAGAGCTCATAAATCAAAAAAATTGGGCGGGTGTGATAGTGCGCGCCTGTAGTTCCAGCTATTTGGAAGGCTGAGGCGGAAGGATCACTGGAACCCAGCAGGTCGAGGCTGCAGTGCCCGGAGTGGCCACTAGACTCCAGTCTGGGTGACAGAGTGAGACTCCAACTGGAAAAAAAAAAAAAAATTTACCTAATCTGATCATTTCATATAAATGGAATGATAAAATATGCAGTCTGTTAGTATTTTGGTCACTGGCTTCTTTCAGTTAGCATAATGTTATTTATTTATTAGTTTAAATTTTTTATTTTAAATATGTGGGATACAATTCAATTTAATACATATTAGGTATACAAATGTTCATTATGCAGGTACCCTTGTTGATGAGGTGTGCCCCTGTTCCTGGCAGTTTCCCACTACTGACAATCCCGCCCCCACCATCACCTGGCAGTTTCCCACTACTACCAATTCCTTCCTTAGAGTATTACGATAGTTGTTCTAGGTCTGCCTATGAGAACATGTGATACTCGGTTCTTTGTTTCTATGATACATCACTCAGTATTATAGACTCTAAGTTCATCCAAGTTGCTGTGAAGTTCATAATTTTGTCTGTCTTTATGGCTGTGTAATATGCCATTGTGTATATGTACATTTTTTTTTGTCCAGTCCTCTTTTGATGGGCAGCATGGATGGTTCCATGTTTTTGCTACTGTAAATAATGCTGCAATAAACATGTGTGTGCAGGTGTCTTTTTCATAGAGTGATTTGAGTTCCTCTAGGTATACTACCCATAGGGGGATTGCAGGATCTTAAGGGAGGCCAATTTTTAGATCTTTTAGGAATCACCAAACTGTTTTCCACAGAGCCTATACTAGTTTACACTCCCATCAACAGTGTAAAAGTGTTCCCTTTTCCCCTCATCCTCTCCAGCATCTGTTGTTTTTTTTTGTTATTGATGATGGTCATCCTGACTGGAGTTAGGTGGTATCTCAGTGTGGGTTTAATTTGCATTTCCTTGATAACTAGTGAGGCTGAGCATTTTTTCATATATCTGTTGGCTGCTCATATGTCTTCTTTTGACAAGTGTCTATTCATATCTTTTGCCCACTTTGTAATGGGACTGTTTTTTTCTTTTTGGCACATTTGAGTTCCTTGTAGATCCTAGATGCTAGGCCTTTGTCAGCTAAGCAGTTGGTAGATATTTTTTCCCAGGCTATGGGCTGTCTCCCTACTCTCTCAATGGTTTCTTTGGCTTTGCAGAAGCTTGTCAGTTTGATGAGGTCCCACTTGTCTATCTTATCTCTTATGACCTGGGCACTTGAGGTTTTCACCAGGAATTGGTGGCCAGTTCCAATTTCCCTAAGGGCGTCTCCTGTGTTTTCTTTTTTTTTTTTTTTCCAATTGGAGTCTCACTCTGTTGCCCAGACTGGAGTGCAGTGGCTGCTCCCGGCCAATGCAGCCTCACCTACTGGGCTCTGGCAATCCTTCCACCTCAGCCTTCCAAGTAACTGAAACTACAGGAACGCGCTACCATGCCCGGCTAGTTTTTTGGTTTTTTTTTAATTGTAGAGATGAAGTCTTGCTAAGTTGCCTGGGCGGGTCTCGAACTCGCAGGCTCAGGCAATCCACTCACCTTGGTCTCCCAAAGTGCTGGGATTACAGGCTGAGCCACCGAGCCCAGCCTCCTGCGTTTTCTAAGGTCCTTATAGTTTGAGGTTTTGTATTTAGGTATTTGATCCATTTAGAGTTGATTTTTGTGTATGGTGATAGGTAGAGGACTTGTTTTAATCTTCTGCATGTGGTCAGTCAGTTTTCCCAGCACCATTTACTGAATAGGTTTTCCTCTCCCCAGTGGTTGGTGGTGGAGGCTCTGTCGAAGATGAATTGGTTGAGAAATTGAGTTTTTGCTTCTGGAATCTCTATCCTGTTCCATTGGTCTATATGCCTGTTCTTGTATCAATATCAGGCTGTTTTGATTATTGTAGCTTTATAATAAAGTTTAAAGTCTTCTCCTGCTTTGTTGTTTTGTTTTGTTTGGTTTGGGTTTTTTTGTTGAGGATTGTTTTAGCTATTCATGGTCATTTAAGTTTCCAAATGAATTCTTATGTTGTTTCTGGATCCGAGAAGAATGCTGCTGGTAATTTTTAACAGGTATTGTGTTAAATCTGTAGATTGCCTTGGGTAGAATGGACATCTTAACAATGGTGATTCTTCCAATTCATGAACATAGAATATTTTTCCATTTGTTTGTCTCATCTTTGACTTCTTTGAGCAGTGTTTTATAGTTTTCATTGTAAAGGTCTTTCATATCTCTGGTTAGGAAGATGTCAAGATCTTTCTTTTTTTTGTGGCTATTGTAAATGAGACTGTGCTTTTTATTTAGGGTTCTGTTTGTTTATTGTTGGTGTATAGGAAAGCAACTGTCTTTTGCACATTTATTTTATACCCTGAGATTTTGCCAAAGTCCTTTATCAGTACAAGGAGGTTTTTGACTGATTCTCTTGGGTTTTCAAGGTATAGAACCATGTCATCTGCAAAGAGGGATAACTTAACTTCCTCTTTTCCTATTTGGAAACCCCTGATTTCCTTCTCTTCTCTGATTGCTCTAGCTAGGACATCTTATACTATGTTGAACAGGAGGGGTGAGAGTGGGCAGCCTTGTCTTGATCCAGTTTTTAGAGGAAATGGTTCCAATTTCTGTCTGTTTAGTAGTATGTTGGCTGTGGGTTTCTCATAGATGGCTCTTACTATTTTGAGGTGTGTTCCATCTAGCCTAGATGTTTGAGGGTTTTTATCAAGAAGAAGTGCTGGATTTTATCGAAAGCTTTTTCTGCATCTAATGATATAATTGTGTAGTTTTTGCTTTCACATCTGTTGATGTATTTAAGCATGTTACAAATGTCGAACCAGTCCTGCATCCCAGGGATGAAGTCTACTTGGTCATTGTGGATGTTTTTTGAGATGTGTTGTTGGACCTGGTTTGCTAGAATCTGGTTGAGAATTTTAGCATCTGTGTTGAGTAAAGATATTGGCCTGTAGTTCTCTTTCTTTGCTGGATCTTTAACCAGTTTGGATATCAATGTGTTGTTGGCTTCATAAAATGATTTGGGTAGAGTTTCATCTTTCTCGATTGTCTGGAATACTTACAACAGGATTGGTACCAACTCTTTATTGTATGTTTTGTGGAATTCTACTGGAAAGTCATCTGGTCCAGGGTTTGTTGTTGTTGTTGTTCTGTAGATAGTTTTCTTATGACATTGTTGATTTCCTGCGCTGTTGTTGGTCTATTCAGGGTCTCAATTTCTTCTTGTTTCAACCTGCGTGATGTCAGAAAGTCCTCCATTTCATTTAGGTTTTCAAGTGTGTTACCATACAGGTGTACATAGCAATCTCTGATAATCTTTTGTGTTTCTTCAGGGTCAGTTGTGACTTGATCTTTTGCTTTTCTGATTGTGTTTATTTGGGTTTTTGCTTTTTCTTGGTCAGTCTACCTAGGGATCCATCAATCTTGTTTATCCTTTCAAAGAAGCAGCTTTTGGTTTCATTGCTTTTTTTTTTTTTACGTATTTTTATGTATTTATGTCCCAAATTTGGGCTTTTATTTTGGTAATCTGGATTTTTCTGCTGAAGTTATGGTTTTGGTGGTCTTGATTTTCCAGCTTCCTTAGGTGATTTGTTTGGCTGTTAACTTGTGATCTTTTCACTTTCTTCATGTGTGTTTGTAGAGATATGAATATCCCTCTTAGTACTGTTTTCATGGCATCCCAGAGATTCTGGTAAGATGTTTCTTCATTTTCATTTGTTTCTAGGGATTTTTTGGTCTCTGTTTGATTTCTGTGTTGGCCTATGAGTTGTTCAGCATCATGCTGTTTAGCGTTCATGTCTTTGTGGGTTTTGGGAGAACTTTGTTGGTGTTGACATTTATTTTTATTTCACTGTGGTCTGAGATGGTGCATGGCAGTATTTCAGTCTTATGAAATGTGTCTATGCTTGATATATGGCCAAGGATGTGGTAGATCTTAAAGTACATTCCATGGGGTGATGAGTAGAATGTATATTCTATGGTTGTTGGGTTGAGTGTTTAGAGTGTTCTGTAGTTATCAATTAAGTCCATTTATTTGGTCAAGTGTCACACTGAGGTTCCAAATCTTCTTGTTGATTTTTTTGTCTTGATGATCTGTCTAGGGTTGTGAATGGGGTATTTAAGTCCCCAGCTATGATAGTGTTAGACTAAATAAATCTTTTTTTAGATTACCTAGAAGCTGCTTTATGAAAGTTGGTCCTCCTATGTTGGGTACATATATGTTTAAGATGGTTATTTCCTGTTGATAGATTGAACCTTTTATCATTATGTAGTGATCTTTTTAAATTTTTGATAGCTTAAAGGGTATTTTGTCTGATATTAAGATTGCCACTCTTGCTTTCGTGTTCTGTTCACCTGAAATTTTGTTTTCCATCCTCTTACTTTGAGTCTGTGAGTGTCCTTTCTGGTGAGATGACTATCTTGAAGACAATATATTGTTGTATCATGATATTTTATCCAATTTGCCATTCGATGTCTTTTCAGTGGTGCATTTAGTTCATTCATATTCAGGCTAGTTATTGAGATGTGAGAGTTTATCCTTGTCATGAGGTTCTTATAGAGTTTGTTGTTGCTACTGTTTGTTGACTTTCTTTTGATTTTGGGGTTGATTCATGTGTGTTTTCAATCTTTTTCCTGAATTCTTGGGAAGGGCATTTTCGTTCTTTTTTCCTTTCTTCTGTGTTTAATACTTTCTTAAGTATTTCATGTAGAGCCGGTCTGGAGGCAGCATAAACTCTTAGGGATTGAATGTCTGGGAAGGATTTTAATTCTCCATCATTGATGAAACTTAGCTTAGCTGGGTAGATAGCTCTTGGTTGAAATTGTTTATCTTTGAGAACTTTGAAGATTGGGCTCCCGTCTCTCCTGGTCTGAAGTGTTTCTGTAGACAAGTCTGTTGCTATTCTAACTGGTCTTTCCTGGTAGGTTATCTGAGCTTACTCTCTTACTACCTTTAAGATTTTTTCTTTCATACCTACTTTGCGTAGGCAAATTACTATGTGTCCATGAGTTGATCTTCTCATTTGTTGTCTTACAAGGGTTCTCTGAATCGCTTGTGTTTGAATGGTCGCATCACTAATGAGATGAGGGAAGTTTTCTTGGATACTTTCATGGAATGCCTATTCTACAGTGCACTCTGTCTCTCTATCTGCCTCAGGGATTCCAATAAATCTTAGGCTCAGCCTCTTGATATAATCACTCATCTCTTAGAGGTTTTATTGTCTTTTAAGTTTCTTGTCTATGTTTTTAACAGTTTGGGTTAGTTTCATATTTTGGTCCTCAAGCTCTGAGATTCTTTCTTATGCTTGGTTAATTCTGCTTTCCATGCTTGTAAGTTTATTATTTATTTCATTCATTGTATTCTTTATTGCTGTTATCTCAGATATCAACTCCTTCATTCTTTCCTCTTGTCTCTCCTCATTTCTATTTATTCTATTAATATCTGGGTTTGTGGTTTGAGACCAGTCATTCTGGGGGTTCTTCATTGTTTGAGTTCCAAAGTCTGTATTCTCAATGGCTGTCCTCCCAGGTGTCTGTGTGAGACTCATATTCTTCCTTTGGTTTTTCTTCATTTGTGTAGATTTTTCTTCATTTGTGTAGGTTTTCCTCCCCTCCCCTCCCTTTTTAAAACCTCTTCCTAGCCGGGCTCAGTGGCTCAGCCTGTAATCCCGTGCCTTTGGGAGGCTGAGGTGAGTGGATTGCCTGAGCCCGCAAGTTCGAGACCCGCCTGGGCAGTGAGACCTCATCTTTACAATAAATCAAAAAATCAGCCGGGCATGGTAGCACATGCCTGTAATTCTGGCTACACGGAAGGCTGAGGCAGAAGGATTGCCGGAGCCCAGCAGGTCGAGGCTGCGGTGGCCGGGAGCAGCCACTGCACTCCAGTCTGGGCGACAGAGTGAAACTCCAACTCAAAAAAAAAAAAAAAACCTCTTCTTTAATTCTGCTGTTCAGTGATGGGGGATAGCTTTTATTTCTGCTTGCTCAATCTCCTATTCTTTCTTATGCAGATCCTCTGGTTTTGTTCAATTCTAAAGCTCACTAATAATCATTTTTTAAATTGCTTAAAAAGAATGAAATTCTGTCATTTACAATACATGGATGGATCTGGAGGGGATTATGTTAAGTGAAATAAGCCAGGAACAGAAGGACAAATATTGAATGTTCTCACTCATATGTGGGAGTGTTAAAAAGGGGAGAGGGAGTTCAAAGAGAAAGTAAAACGAGGCAAAAAGAAGCTGGGAAGCTAGAAGTTGGGAAGAGTAGCGGGATGGGGGGATAAAGAGAAGATGGCTAATGGGTATAAAATATAATTAGAAGGAATAAGATCTAATGTCTGGTAGCACAATAGGGCAACTATGGTTAACAATGATTTATTGTATATTTCAAAATAACTAAAACAGTGGAATTGGAGTGCTCCTAACACAAAGAAATAAGTGTTTCAGGTGATGGATATCTCGAGTACCCTGATTTAATCATTACAGTGTATGCTTGTATCAAGATTTCACATGTACCCCATAAACATATACAACTATTATGTATCCATAAACATTTTTAAAACTTTTTAAAGAAATAGTTCACAAACTTTAATAATTATTGAATAAGGGTAAAGCTAGGAGAATTGGGTAGGATTCATATTAGGTAAAAAAAAATTTTTTTGGTTGGGAGCAGTGGCTCACACCTGTAATCCCAGCACTTTGGGAGGTAGAGGCAAGAGGACTGCCTGAGCCCACGGGTTTGAACCAGCCTGGGCAACATGGTGAGACCTCGTCTCTACAATAAATCAAAAAATTAGCAGGCATGGTGGTGCTTGCCTATAATTCCAGCTATTTGGAAGACTGAAGCAGAAGGATCACCTGAACCCAGGTCGAGGCTGCAGTGGTCGGTAAGCATGCCATTGCACTCCAGCCTGGGCAACAGAGTGAGACTCCGAATAAAAAAAAAAAACCTAAAAAACAATTATCGGACCCAAAGTTACCTCTAAAAGATTGGTAAAATCTTAAATTATCAAAAATAATGTATCAACTGAATTACTAAAAACTCAAAAGTTTACTGAGTTTTCTTTGGAAGCCTCTAATTGAAAGAGAACTTGATCTATCTTTCAGCAGGTAGTTTTCAATTGATTTCAAGTAGTAATACACATCACTAACTACTAAGTAGTAAAAGAAAAATGAAAAGGGAAAATAGTTATCTGCAGCTGAAGAAATTTCAAGGACCATCTCCTATCATAAAGCCTATCCTAATTCCCTCTGATTCTTTTACATAATTATTATGCATTTTCTTAGGCAGGTTGGTTTAGTGCCCGCAGTGACCACAGCTACCTTATGAGGGAAGCTCCTGCAAGGAAAGTAGAACTAAGTCAGAGCAACTACTGCCAGAACAAACACTAGTAAACACCAAACCCAAGGGCATCCACTCTGTAGGCCAACCAACCATCATGTAATGACCAATATTATCTTCTTATGAGATGAACAATAAATTTATCAAAGTAACAAAAAGCAGGTACTCAATACTCCTTGACTACTCGACTGGCACTATACATTAATGATGTACAGAAGACATCTTGTGTACATTGGCAGTAATGCCTCTCCCTCTTGTTGTCAGTGATTTTCAAATAAGACACCAGCAGTCCCTTAAAGCAGTGGTTCCCAACCTTTTTGTCACCACAGACCAGTTTTGTGGAAGACAATTTTTCCACAGACAGGGTGGGAGCAGGGGGATGGTTTCAGCATGATTCAAGTGCATTGCATTTATTGTGCACTTTATTTCTATTATTATTAAATTGCAACATACAATAAAATAATTATACAATGCACCATAATGCAGAATCAGTGGGACCCCTGATCTTGTTTTCCTGCAACTAGATGGTCCCATCTGGGAGTGATGGGAGACAGCGACACCCAAAATGTTTTGCTTATGTCCAGTCTACTCCGTAATCTCATTTTGGTTGCTGTCACCACAGAAAACCCTGCTTCACAAAGATAGGATGTTGGAAATGGAAGCAAGCTTTTCGGTGCTGATCTGACAGGAAGTGGAGCTCAGGTGGTAATGCGAGCAATAGGGAGAAGCTGTAAATACAGATAGAGACCGCTTCCCTACTGCTCACCTCTGGCTGTGCGCTCTAGTTCCTAACAGGCCACTGACCAGTACTGCTTTGTGGCCTGGGGGTTGGGGACCCCTGCCTTAAAGGATACCTTGTGGTGCTAGGAAGCCATCTGAGGTAGAGTCAGGGCTCAAAACACACACACACACACACACACACACACACACACACACACACACACACACACACACACACACACACATTTAGTCTTCCCTGTATACCAGGCACTATGACTCAAAAGTCTGCAAACTTTTCAAATTCCCAGGAAATAGTTTGCAGTTTAGGTATTTTTCTAGTAAGAAACTTTAAATCCCTATGTAGTTCAAAGTACACTTTTTACTTTGTGATTTCTCTTCCTGCTGTTACTGTTAGAAAGTCCTTCCCTAATCTCGTATTGGTTAAATTCTTGTTTCCTAAAGCATGGCACACATGCCATGGAGATATTACACGGCACATAGATCTTTCTAAATTTTAACAGCTATATGTACTATACTTATTTTAATGTATAGAGGAAAAACTAACACTCTAAATCAAGATAGCATGGATACAAATGCTTAAGCTATAGCTAAGTAAAAACAGGAGAAAGGGGTATGAAAGTCCGATTAAAGAAAAATATTAAGTAACAGCACATGTCATGTCAGAGAATGATGGAAATTTAGAAAACAACAATGAATTAAGTTTTTGCATATTTTCTTCAAATATTTTGTGGGATTTGTCTTTAATTCTGAGCTAGAGCTAAAATTTTTTCAAATTGCCAACTTTCCCAACACTATTTGTTCTAAACAAACAGAAAACCTATTTCCCATTCATATGTAATGCTCCACTGTTATCTTTTAATAACTCTTCCCACTTGCTATTCACATTTCAAATCACTTTAATCAATCCTCTACAGGAAAGGACAGAGCAGAAAGACAGAAAGAAACCAAGTCCTAAAACATTACTTAAATTCTAAATTCAGTCATGCCTTGAATTAGGCTCACCTACAAACTTTGTAATAACATGAATCAATAAAAACTTTTTTCTTATATCAGTTTGGACTAAGTTAATTATTACTTTACTTTTTTTTTTTTGAGTCAGGGTCTCACTCTATCACCTAGGCTAGAGTGCAGTGGCACGATCATGGTTCACCACAGAATTGACCTCCTGGAGTCAGGCGACCTTCCTGCCTCAGACTCCCTGTAGCCAGGACTACAGATGTATGCTACCACACCCAGCTAATTTTTTCAATTTTTTGTAGAGATGAGGTCTTGCTATGTTGCCCATGCTGGTCTTGAACTCATGGATTCAAACAATCTTCCAGTCAGGACTACAGACGCATGCCACCATACCCAGCTAACTTTTTTTATTTTTTGTAGAGATGAGGTCTTACTGTGTTGCCCAGGTTGGTCTTGAACTCCTGGAATCAAGCAATCTTCCCATGCCCGGCCTCCTGTCACTTTTAACAGAAAGAATCATGGTTGACTTTTTTCCTTGATGGCAGAAGGTACTGCTAAGTCTTAATTAATTAGACCTCAAACATTCTTCCTGGCTTTGTACTGGATTGCATTTATGGGAAGTTTGACTCTTTCCCCTACCAGCTAAAATCCTTCTTGGTTCCTAAATAAAGGCATTTGATATGGGTCAATTGTATTCTACTCTTTTTAAATTGCTATGTCATCGTTAACATTCAAACACAGCTGGGCATGGTGACTCAAGCCTATAATCTTAGCACTTTGGGAGGCAGAGGCAAGAGGACTGCCTAAGCTCAGGGGTTCAAGAACAGTCTGAGCAACATGGTGAGACTTTGTCTCAACAATAAACCAAAAAATCAGTCGGGCATGGTGGCACATGCCTGTGGTTCCAGCTACTCGGAAAGCTGAGGCAGAAGCATCACCAGAGCCTAGCACGTGGAGGCTGTGGTGGCCATGAGCATGCCACTGCAGTATCGCCTGGACAACAGCATGAGATTCCAATTAAAAAAAAAAAAAAAATTCTAACCACGTAAATGTTGAACTATTCAGTCATTTTTGTCAGAATCAGTCATTTGTTATAATAACTTATTAGACCAGTCCAACATATCTCATTTAGCCATTCCTAAAGGAAATAACTTCTAAAAGGAAAGGACTTTCATCATAATTCACAGAAACAAAATATCAAGTTCTTTTGGCAGTCATAGAATCATTTCCCCTGGTATTTTTTCCAGGATAAACACAGTCTTACAGAGTATCTATTTGGCTGGGCACAGTGGCTCATGCCTATAATCCCAGCACTTAGGGAGGCCAAGGTAAGAGGATTGCCTGAGCCCGTAGGTTTAAGACCCGCCTGGTCAACTAAGTGAGACCTCATCTCTACAATAAATCAAAAAATTAGCCACGCGAGGTGATGCATACCTATAGATCTAGCTGCTTGGAAGGCTGAGAAGGAAGGATCATCCGAGCCTAGCAGATCGAGGCTATGGTGGCTGTGAGTATGCCACTGCACTCCAGTCTAGACGACAGAGTGAGACTCTAACTCAAAAATAAATAAATAGAGTATCTATTTGATGTTTTAATTTTAACAAGGAAACCTTTTCAGCTAATTAAAAATAAATAGGAGATTCTCCCAACACATAAATGCCTTGACATATAGCTATTGTTTTCTTCTGAGAGGTATAGTCTTCAAGACTCATAAAGAACACCTCACACACTGAATTCACCTAAGAGGGGGCATAAAATGGTGGTTGGTTTCTAAAAAGAAGATGAAAATAGTTTAAGATTAGATTTTCTCAGGCAATCTGAGGATAAGAAATACAGTCTAGGGTTCAAATCCAGAAGTATCTCATCCATTTGGATGGTGCTGTGGACTGAACTGTGTCCCCCCACCCCCACCCCGCAAATCCATGTGTTGAAGCCCTAATCCCCAACATGATAGTATTTGAAGATGGGGCCTTTAGAAGGTAATTAGATCAAGAGGTAGAGCCTACATCATGGGATTAGTACCTTTATAAGAAGAAACACAAGAGAGGTCTCTTTCTCTCATCTTGTATAGACATAGCAAAAACACAGCTGTCTGCAAGCCAGGAGGAGGATTTTCACTGGGGATAAAATTGGCCATCATCTTGATTTTGGACCTCCCAGCCTCCACAACTAACAGAAATAAATGTCTGTTGTTTAAGTCACCCCATCTATGGTATTTTGTTATAGTAGCCTCAGCACACTGATACAGATGGTTTGTAGGAAGACAAGACAATATTTGAAAATAGGATGCACCAGTATGGTTACCACACACAGAGATCCTATTTTTTCATCCTTCTATCTTCTAAGACACAGTAAAGTATATATTTCCACCTGCCCTCACAGAAGGCAACAGACACAATATTAGCATTTTGCCTTCTTTCATTGTTGCTGTTACTTCTCATTCCATCATCCTAACCTAAATCTTCAGCATCTTCCTATCATCTCTTCTCCATTTAATTTTTTTTTTTAAGTTTACAGTTCATATTTACTCACCTTGACCTTGGACAAAAATAAATGAATATAGCTCTGCATCTTCAAATTCTGAGAGGCAGTGGGCACAATGCAAAGTACAGTACTGGTACCAAAACCAGGGTTTTGGTCTCAATTGGATGTGTACCTTCCACATGAATGATCCATTATTGCTCACTGATGTAGTTGTCCCTCTTGGTGGACAGAGCTTAAAGCCCAGCGGACCAGGAGAAGGGCAGGGCAGGGTGAGCCTGAAGAGGCAGGAGAGAGAGGACTATGTAGGAGACTGTGGACTAAACTAAGGAAGTTGCTCAACCAGAGCAACATGCAGAGACTCCATCTCTACAAGAAATAAAAAAAAAAAAAATTAGTTGGGCATGGTGGCCTGTACCTGTAGTCTCAGCTACTAGGGAAACTGAGCTGGGAGAACAGCTTGAGCCCAGGAGTTCTAGGATGCAGTGAGCTAGGATCATGCCACCATACTCCAGCATGGGTGACACAGCGAGATCCTATGTCTTAAAAAAAAAAATTCCTGAATAATTTTTTTTTTTAGTCAGGGTTTCACTCTGTCAGCCAGGCTGGAATACAGTGGCATGGTCACAGCCTCAACCTCCTGGGCTCAGAGGATCCTTCTGCCTCAGCCTGTAGCTGAAACTAAAGGTATATGCCACCATACACGACTAATTTTTTTTTTTTTTTTGAGTTAGAGTCTCACTCTGTCACCCAGACTGGAGTGCAGT
>NW_007055632.1:16563-20584 GCF_000164805.1 Carlito syrichta | reverse complement strand
TGGGTCTCGAACCCACTGGCTCAGGCAATCCACTCACCTCAGCCTCCCAAGGCACGGGATTACAGGCTGAGCCACCAAGCCCGGCTTATATGACTAATTTTTATGGAGGCAAGGTCTTATAGTGTAGTCCAGGCTGGTACTGAATTCCTTGGCCCAAGTAATCATCCTGCTTTGGCCTTCTGAAATGAGCTAAGTCAGTTAAAAAAATCAAATTGCTAGCAATATAATAGTATCAACTAATTATCTTCATTTTGTTTAAAGCTTCCATCATAGTTGCCTGCCTGACCTAAGAATCACCCCTCAATGCCTATGTGTAATTATTGTAACGTTCCCATGACCACAGACCCCCAGCTTTGTCCTCGTTAGGCAGGTCATGCTGACTGTTTCCTGCTGACTGTTACAAAACTCCCTAGCCATAAGTTCCATGCAATTGTATACTTTGTTAACTGAAATCAAATGTTACGCTTTGAAAAACCCCATTGTTACATTTTCATATTTTGTTCTTATATTTTGTTAGTGACCTAACCAAGGTAACTCCATTGTGTAATGATACTTCTACCTTGTCTCTATGTAACTGCCTTAAACTATATCTTGTTGGCAAAACTCCAGGGACTTTCCGGTCACCAGCTATATCTGGGACATAAAATTAATCAAAACTCCCTAACAATCAAAAGTTTCCATTTTGGTTGCCAAGTTGTTAGTTAATGGTTGCTATGGTCACTAAGTTGCTATGTAGCCAACCCTGCAAATTTTACCTATAAAAGCTTGTCACAAACTGCACTAGTCTGTCAAGAGTTTTTCTGGCGTGAGCCTGCTCTTGACCCGTGTGTTAATAAAAGACTCATAATTAATTAGACTTGGCATGCTGATGTGTCTCTTTCTCACAACTCGGTCATAACCCTTCCAAAGTGCTGGGATTACATGCGTGAGCCACCACACACATAAGAATCTTTAACCTTGAGTTAGTCAAAGGCACAGGCTAGGAAGGAGGGAGTTCAGCCACCACTGGTAAGGAGCTACAGGGACTGCAAATACAACATAGCTTAGCAGCAGCTGAGAGGGAAAAAATGAGGTATAGAGATGGCACAGAGCACTGAACATGATTATGGATAGAAACTTGTGAGAGACTAGAACTGTCAGAACAGCAGCAGCTATAACATCAACAATAGACCATATGCTCTTAGAAGCAAAGAAGTTAACTTTAGGGGATGCTGAGTGAATTACTTTTGCAACTCTTACCTAAGTTTAAAATTATCTCAAAATAAAGCTTAGAAAAAATAATAGCCCTAACTCACAGCATATACAATAATAATTAACTCAAAGTGGATCAAAGATCTAACGGTAAGAGCTAAAACTATAAAACTCTTAGAAGAAAACAGGAATAAATCTTTATAACCATGGATTAGGTAATGGTTTCTTAGATATGACATCGAAAGTACAAGAAACCAAAGAAAACATAAACTGGACATCATTAAAATTTAAAACTTCTGTTTCAACCAAAAAAAAATTGTTGAAACCTGATCCCCAAGGTGATGGTATTAGGAGGTGGAGTCTTTCAAAGGTGGTTAGGTCATGAGGGCAGATCCCTCATGATTGAGATTAGTACTCTTATAAAAGGGACTTTAGAGACTGTGATCCTAGCACTTTGGGCGGCTGAGGTGAGAGGACTGCCTAAGCCCAGGGGTTCAAGACCAACCTGGGCAACTTGGCGAGACCTCATCTTTACAATATATCAAAAAATTAGTTGAACATGGTAGCGTGCACCTATAGTTCTGGCTACTTGGAAGCCTGAGATGGAAGAATGGCCTGAGCCCAGGAGGTTGACGCTGAGGTGGACCTGAACAAGCCACTGCACTCCAGCCTGGGCAACAGAGTGAGACTCTAACTCAAAAAAAAAAAAAAGAGGGCCAGGCTTGGTGGCTCAGCCTGTAATCCCGCGCTTTGGGAGGCCAAGGTGAGTGAACTGCCTGAGCCCGCGGGTTTGAGAGCCGCTTGGGCAACTTGGAGACCTCATCTCTACAATTAAAAAAAAAAATTAGCTGGGTGTGGTAGTGCGCACCTGTAGTTCCAGCAACTTGGAAGGCTGAGGTGGAAGGATTGCTGGAGTAAGGGTCTAGAATAGAGAATATATAAAGAATTCCTACATTTCAACAATAAAAAGACAACCCATTGTTTAAGTGGGCAAGGAATATGAATAAACACTTCCCCCAAAAAATATAAAAATGGCCAATAAACACATGAAAAGACACTGCACAGCATTACTCATTAGGGAAATGAAAATAAAACCACAATAACATACCACTCATCTCCACTAGGATGGCTACAATCAAAAGGACACACAATAAGAAGGGTTGGCAAGAATGTGGAGAAATTGGAACCCTCATACATTGCTGGTAGAAAACAGTTTGGTAGTTTCTCAGAGTTACCATATGGCCCAGCAATTTCACTGCTAGGTATATATCCAAAAAAGTGAAAACATATGTTCACACAAAAATTGGTACATAAATATTCATAGCAGCATTATTCATAATAGCCAAAAAAGTAGGTACAATTCAAATTTCCATCAAATGATATATGAATAAACAAAATGTGATATATTCATACAATGGCATATTATTCTACCATACAAAGGAAAAAATCCTGATACATACTATGACATGGATGAAAATTAAAAACATTATGTTAGCTGGGCTCGGTGGCTCAGCCTGTAATCCCGCGCCTTTGGGAGGCTGAGGTGAGTGAATTGCCTGAGCCCACGGGTTCGAGACCTGCCTGGGCAGCGAGACCTCATCTCTACAATAAATCAAAAAATCAGCCGGGCGTGGTAGCGCATGCCTGTAATCCCGGCTACTCGGAAGGCTGAGGCGGAAGGATCGCCGGAGCCCAGCAGGTCGAGGCTGCGGTGGCCAGGAGCGGCCACTGCACTCCAGTCTGGGCGACCGAGTGAGACTCCAACTCAAAAAAACAAAACAAAACAAAACAAAAAACAAACAAACAAAAAAAAACATTATGCTAAGTGAATGGGGCCAGACATAAAAGGCCACATGCTGTATGATTTCACTCATGAAATGTACATAATAGGTATAAATAAGTCCATAGAGACAGAAAGTAGATTAATGGTTGCTAGGGTACAGGGAGAAAGGGGAATAGGTATGTGGTTTCATTTTGGGGTGATAAAAATGTTCTGGAATTAGATAGTGGTGATAGTTCCACGATACTGTGAAATACTGAAAACCACTGAATTTTATACTTTAAAAATGAATTTTACAGTGCCAGGCATGGTGGCTCAAGCCTGTAATCGAAACACTTTGGGAGAAGGAGGCAAGAGAAATGTCTGAGCTCAGGGGTTCAAGACCAGCGTGAGCAACATGACAAGACCTTCTCTCTACAATAAATCAAAAAATTAGGCAGGCGTGATGGCACATGCCTATGATTCCAGCTACTTGGAAGACTGAGGCAGAAGGATCGCCTGAGCCTAGTAGACTGAGGCTGCAGTCGGCTGTGAGCGTGCCACTGTACTTCAGGCTGTGTGATAAAGTGAGACTCCAACTTAAAAAAAAGAAAAAAAAAAGAATTTTACAGTATTTGAAGATCTGAATTTCATTTTTTTTGAGTTGGGGTCTCACTCTGTCACCCAGGCTAGAATGCAGTGGCACGCTTAGGGCCACCACAGCCTTGACCTACTGAGCTCAGGTGATCCTTCCACCTCAGACTTTCAAGTAGCTGGAACCACAGGCATGTGCCACCATGTCTGGCTAATTTTTTGGTTTATTGTGGAGATGAGGTCTCACCAAGTTGACCAGTCTGGTCTTGAACCCATGGGCTCAGGCAATCCTCTCACCTTGGCCTCCCAAAGCGCTGGGATTATAGGCGTGAACCACTGTGCCCGGTCAAATATCTCAATTTATAAAGTAGAACATAGGCATGACTAATAATTTAAACTTTAAAAAGGCATAAAATAAGCCGGGCGCGGTGGCTCAGCCTGTAATCCTGTGCCTTTGGGAGGCTGAGGTGAGTGCAT
>NW_007055632.1:10736-15815 GCF_000164805.1 Carlito syrichta | reverse complement strand
CTCCAGCGATCCTTCCGCCTCAGCCTTCCAAGTAGCCAGAACTACAGGCACGCACTACCACATCCGGCTAATTTTTTGATTTATTGTAGAGATGAGGTCTCGCCAACTTACCCAGGTGGGTCTCAAACCCTTGGGCTCAGGCAATTCACTCACCTCGGCCTCCCAAAGCGCTGGGATTACAGGCCGAGCCATTGAACCCAGCTATTTTTCTTAACATAAAGTATATTCTCAATGTTTTACACACTGCCTTTTTCCTTAAGATCTTGAAGATCTTAACATTTCAGTACATGATCTAGTCATTAATTCTAAAGATGTTTTGGACTTTCCTGCTTCCTCCTTTGCTCCTGCTAAGGAGCTGCTTCACCATTTTGACTCTATCTGCCTGTCAAATTCTATCTAGCTCATGAAATAAGTGATTTCTATTGCCTCTTTTTGTAACTTCTGTAATTTTTCCTCAATGAATATGTGTATAATTTAAAAGTATATAATCTAAAATGTTAAATTATGCAGGCTTTAAGGTTCAAATCAATTTTCATCTTCCACCAGAAATTTTCACTTAGTCTCTGGACCACTTACTGTCTGTCTGTCTTATTTGTCTCTTTCGTTAAACATCTGGAGAGCAAGGATTCTCATGTCTTCATCTTTTGATTAACACACCAAAGAGAATACTTCGCACATGTTAGATGCAAGAAACAAATTATTACGGCCTACCCAAATAGCCTCAGTGCTCCTATTACAACAGGCACCAACAAAAATTTAATGATGCTACCCTCAATACTGATCCTACATTATTTATGAAGGACTCTACAATTAGGCAGCAATACTGTAGAAGTCAAATAAACTAGACCAAAAGAGTAACTCTTTCACTATTTCAGAAAAACTCAATGAATAATTATAATCACTAACATATCAAGTCCTTCCCTTATGCCAGGCACTGTGCTAAATCAATTAATCCTCACAAATACATTGAGAAGTGGGCAAGTATCATAATCTCACTTCTGCATCTGCCCATGGTTATGAACTGTTATCAGTTGTCAAAATGCCTACATTGAGGAAATCTAATGTCGTATCATTGACATAGGTCACACCGGTCTCAGTTCAGTTACTCTCTTCCAAATAGAAGTTAGCTACTATGCATTTCACAGGACAGTAAAGCACTGTACCATCTAAAGCAGCAGTCCCCAACCTTTTTGACATCAGGGACTGGATTCGGGGAAGACAATTTTTCCATGGACCAAGGTGGGGGGGGCCAAGGGGGAGGGCAGTCAAACCTCACTGCTAATGTTAATCTGTATTTGCAGCAGCTCCCAGTGCTAGCATCACTGCCTCAGCTCCAGTTCAGCAGTAATGCAAACGATGGGGAGCAGCTATAAATACAGATGAAGCTTCACTCCCCTGCCACTCATCTTCTGCTGTGCAGCCTGGTTCCTAACAGGTCATGGACCTGGTATTGGTCCATGGCCCAGGAGTTGGGAACTCCTGATCTAAAGGACCATAAAAATGCTAAAAGAATTTCATACACAACTCACAAAATGGTCCTAGTATTATCATTACATTCAGTATTAGCATGTGAAGGGGAAGGCTTTTAGGAATAAGGCAAACTATCACTGCCAATACCTAGGAATTTTAGTTTAAGTTAGTTACTAGCGGTGTGTCACACGTAGACTTTGCTTTGCTTTTTTCTACATAGTTAAAAAAAGAAAAAGTAGCTTCATTTTTTTGTTAAATCCAGGATAACACATTATAGTGGAGAAAAACAAGCTTTGGAGCAAGAGGGATCCGGCTTCAAATTCTGGCTTATTTAGTATGTGATTTTGGACAAGTTACCTCTCTGTTTCAGTTCTCTTTAAAAAAAACTTCATAATATTACAAAATAATTAGAGTGGTTGAAAGGAATAAAAGAGGTAATACAAGCTGGGCATGGTGCCTCACATCTATAATCCCAGCATTTTGGGAGGCAGGGGTGAGAGGATTGCCTGAGCCCAGGGGTTCGAGATCAGTCTGGGCAACTTGGCGAGTCCTCGTCGCTACAATAAATCAAAAAATCAGCCAGGCATGGTGGCGTGCACCCATGGTTCCAGCTACTTGGAAGTCTGAGGCAGAGGATCCCCTAAGCACAGCAGGTCAAGGCTGTGGTAGCCATAAGTGTGCCATTACACTCCAGCCTGGGCAACAGAGTGAGACTTTGACTCAAAAACAAATAAATAAATAAAGTCACAGAACAAAGAAGCAACTGAACTCTTACATTTGTATCCTCTATGTTAATCTACAACCCACAAAGCCTGTCAACCACAATATGGCTTGTAGTTTCTGAGCCGCTGCTATGTGCCAGGCACTGTGCTAGGTGCCCCACACTTCACCTAACTCTTATGGAAACTCTGTGAACTTGATTCTACTACTCCTGTTTATACAAGAGGGGTTGAAGCATAGAAAGAGTCAGTGACTTCACTAAGATAAGGACTAAGGACTGGAACTGGGATGTTACCCAGTTCTAACTTTACAATCCACTCTAACCACTATGTTAGTCTATTAGTCTACCTTCCTCAAGTCAACTAATCAAAGCATCTCAAGCCAGAAAGCTTACAGCAGCTCTTAAACTTTTTAGTTCCAAGATCTTTATACTTTTAAAATTTATAGAGGTTCCCGAAAAACTTTTGTTCATTTAGGTTATATCTATCAACAGTTACCATATTAGAAACTAAAAGTGATAGTTTTAAATCTATTCTAAAATAATGACAACCTATTACCCATTAACATATTATATTTTTATGAAAAATAACTACACATGGATTGAGTATCCCTTATCCAAAATGTTTGATGGGAGCAGAAGTGTTTTAGATTTCAGTTTTTCAGCTGAGCATCCTATCCTGAAAATCTGAAATCTGAAATGCTCCAAAGAGCATTTCCTTTAGTGTCCTGTCAACATTAAGTTTTAGATTTTGGAGCATTTTGGATTTTGGATTCTGAGATTAGGGATACTCAACTTGTATTCCCAAACAAAACATAACAAAAACTTTAGTGAGAAGATGGCTCAGGTAATCCTCTCACTTCGGCCTCCCAAAGTGCTGGAGATACAGGCATGAGCCATCACACCCAGGTATACCTGATTTTAATAGTTATTTTCCCCCTTTACCTTTCCAATGACATGATTTGAGAATTATATTATATATTATACACTTGACTGTAAGAAACAGAGATCTGACCAGACATAGTGGTTCACATCTGTAAATCTTAGCCCTTTGGAAGATCAAGTTGAGAGAATCACTGAAGGTCAAGAGATCAAGACCAGCCTGAGCAACATATGGAGACCCTGGCTCTAAAAAAATGTTTTTAATTAGCTGGGTGTGGTGGCACATGCCTGTAGTCTCAGCTACCTGGGAGGCTGAGGTGTGATAATCACTTGAATCCAAGAGTTCGAGGCTACAGTGAGCAGTGATGAAGCCACTGTACTCCAGCCTGGGTAAAAGAATGAGAACTTGTCTCCAAAAACAAGAGAGGACCACCTTTAAGTTATGTACATTGAGGGTTGTGTTTTTTTTTTGCTTTTTTTTAGAAATAGTCTCACTCACTATGTTGCCCAGGTTCGAGTGCAGTGGCTCTTCACTATAGCTCTGAACTAGGCTCAGAACGATCTTCCTGCTTCAGTCTCCCAAATAGCTGGGACTACAGGTACACACCACTATACTCACATGTATGTTGGTTTTTTAGACATAATGCTATTGCACACTTAGGAGTCTACAGCCTAAACATAACTTTTTTTTTGTTTTTGTTTTTGTTTTTTTTGAGTTGGAGTCTCACTCTGTCGCCCAGACTGGAGTGCAGTGGCCGCTCTCGGCCAATGCAGCCCCGACCTGCTGGGCTCCGGTGATCCTTCCACCTCAGCCTTCCAAGTAGCCAGAATTATAGGCATGCGCTACCACGCCCGGCTGATTTTTTTGATTTATTGTAGAGATGAGGTCTTGCTGCCCAGGCGGGTCTCAAACCCACGGGCTCAGGCAATCTACTCACCTCAGCCTCCCAAAGGCGCAGGATTACAGGCTGAGCCACCGAACCCGGCTAAACATAACTTTTATATGCACTGGGAAATGAAAAAATTTGTGTGATATCGTATGGCTTGATCATAGCTCACAGCCTCGAATTCCTGGGCTCAAATGATTTTCACATCTCAGTCTACCAGGTAGCTGGGACTACAGGCATGTGCCACTACACCCAGTTACACTTATGGGCCAAGAATAACTAAACTCCCCTACTTAAAAAAAAAAAGTGATGATTTTAGTATCTCAATTTCATTTCACAAGTGAGAAAACTAAGGCCCAACTTTACAAAGCAAGTCAGGGGTTCTTTTCACTGAAAAAGGAATTTCTTGAAAAGCACTGCTTTGTAAATGCAGTCTTCAATAGTTCTTACCGTGTTCTAGGCACTGTTACAAATGCTTTACTAACAGTAACTTACCTAATCCTCACAACAATGCCGTGATTTAAGTATTGTTATCCTTTAAGAAAAGGAGGAACATGAGGTTCAGACAAGCTAAGTAAATTCCCCTAAGTCACATGGATTCTAAACCTAGGCAGCCCAGTTCTATTGTCTCTTTAGTAGGAATTTAAGCTCAAATAAGTGGCATTATTTATGCCTTTCTTAGCAATCTACAAATGCGTACTTTGTGTCATGATGGAATAGCCTCTTAAGTCTCTCTCAAGCCTAAAATTCAATGCCTGCCTTTCTGATAACACCAGTGGGTTCCAGGATACTAGTGTCTAAACTTAGTTTACATTTAATCTTTAATTAATCTCCCTTTTGAGCCCCTTTGCCATACCCTCTGCCAGGATGTAGGGCTGTGGTTACATTATGTCATTTCTCCAACACAATCCTACTCTCACCTTCTTGCCCCATCCCAGCCACCACTCTTGTCTACTTTCTTTTTTTTTTGAGTTGGAGTCTCACTCTGTCGCCCAGACTGGAGTGCAGTGGCCGCGAGCGGCCACCACAGCCTCGACCTGCTGGGCTCCAGTGATCCTTCCACCTCAGCCTTCCAAATAGCCAGAATTACAGGCATGTGCTACCACGCCCGGCTGATTTTTT
>NW_007055632.1:2480-10600 GCF_000164805.1 Carlito syrichta | reverse complement strand
GCTGAGGCGGAAGGATCGCCGGAGCCCAGCAGGTCGAAGCTGCAGTGGCCAGGAGCAGCCACTGCACTCCAGTCTGGGTGACAGAGTGAGACTCCAACTCAAAAAAAAAAGTGGCAAGGTACTTTGTCTTCCTTAGGAAAACAAAGGAAAATTAAGTTGTTTTGCATCTCATCTAATGTGTTTACTTTTCTTCGGATCCTTTATTAGGGAACCCTCACCCTACACATTCTAAAATCAGTTATGCTTAATCTGGTGACAATAGAATAAAAGGTCCCATGGGGCCAAGCTCTGTGGCTCAGCCTGTGATCCCAGCACTTTGGGAGACCGAGGCGAGTGGACTGCCTGAACCTGCGGGTTTGAGATCAGCCCGCGCAAATTGGCAAGACCTCGTCTCTACAATAAATCAAAAATTAGCTGGGCATTGTAGCGCACACCTGTGGTTCCAGCTACTTGGAAGGCTGAAGCAGAAGGATTGTCGGGGCCCAAAGGTCGATGCTGTCGTGGCCGTGAGTAAGCCACTGTACTCTAGCCTGGGTGACGGAGTGAGTATCCAACTCAAAAAAAGAAAAATAAGGTCCCATGGGTAAACCCAGACAGTTCACATTATTTTGTCTTGTAAGACTTTTCCTGGTGGAGAGTTCACCATGTTCATCATATTTTTTTTTTAATCTAGGAAGCAAAAAATGTTAAGAACTACTGAACTAAAGAAAACTCTATACAGAGGCATATACTATGGGGAATGAAATTCAAAATAAGTCCTTTAATGATTCACATTTTTGCAGCATCCCAGGTATGTTAAGAATTCTGTTTATTTGTTCAAAATGCATACTCATGTTATAAAGAATGTCCCAAATGATGAGATGCAAGAAGGATCTTCTTTAGCTATTTAAAAATGCTAAATAACCCAATCCTATGCTTCCTGGTTTAAGTGTATGTCACTGTAAATTACAAATGGCTTATAAAATCTCTTCAAAGTCTTTGAAGGAAACTTTTTCCTAATTCAATAAAGAATTACTCACATATTCACTTACTCTCTCAACAAGTATTTATTGACTCCAGTAGGTGCCAGGCACTGCATTTGACACCATCAACTACTATGTTTAATTCTTGGTTTTCGCCGGGCTCAGTGGCTCAGCCTGTAATCCCAGCGCCTTGGGAGTCCGAGGTGAGTGGATTGCCTGAGCCCACGGGTTCAAGACCCACCTAGGCAACTTGGTGAGACCTCATCTCTACAATAAATCAAAATATAGCCGGGCATGGTAGCGCGGGCCTGTAGTTCCAGCTACTTGGAAAGCTGAGGCGGAAGGATCGCCGGAACCCAGCAGGTCGAGGCTGAGGTGGCCGGAAGTGGCCACTGCACTCCAGTCTGGGTGACTGAGTGAGACTCCAACTTAAAAAAAAAAAAGTTCTTGGTTCTCCTCGAAATTGTTGCCTCAGTCTACAAATAAAGGTTAGAACATATCGTTATATTTCTATGCCCAGCAACTAATATAATGCCTAGATTTTTGTGGAACCTTAATGACTGCTAAACTATGTTATGGCAAAACACTCAGAAGACAGGCTGAATACAAAAGCATTAGTTTCACATTAAGAAAAACCTTCCTGGCCAAGTTTCTTAGTCAACCAGGCTACTACAGTCAGAAATGAGATTAAAATCTGTGCTCAAAACCAAAATACGAAACAAAACAATAAAACGTCTAAACATATATGCTTCTGATAACGTTTTTCTTGAACACATAAAGACAAGCAATCTCTTATGCTACCAAAAGGACCCTAAACAAAGTCAAAAATGGATAAGATTCGAAGGTCTTCAGTGTCATAAAGATGGAAAAGTTGACACATCGACAAGCAATCTGTTTTGACATTAGCTTTCAGGCCAACTGTTCCAGAAGCAACACCAAGAAATAACAGAAATAAGGAACAAAAGAAGAAAATGCACGCTGAGATAAGCATTTTGGCTTACTGCAAATAACAAAACAATTTAGAGCCCAAAAAGTTGGTTGTGCAAGTCTGATTCACCATATGCTAACATGGCATTGTTCTCTTCCTGAAAAAGCCCCAAACAAACATCCTGCCTGCAACCTTCTCCGGGTGCTGCTAACCATTTTAGTCATTCTTGTGACTCTGGGTTGAGAAAATAAAGACGGACATCAACAAGTATTTAGGAGGGGCCTAGAAGAACTTTTTACCCCTAGCCACAGCCCAAGATCCTCCCACGGGAACTGCCGATGGACCGCAGCCGGCCGGCAGGCGGAGGGGAGGCTGGCCACGCCCAGATGCGCGGCGGTCAGGGTCCAGGCCTGCCGGCCTGCAGGCCACTGGCTGTGCTGGAGCCGCCCCAGCGCAGGGGCGGGGCGCGGAGACGGGGGGCAGCCGGGCCTCACCTCCACGGCCTGGCCCAGCTCCAGGTCGAAGCCCACCACACACACGCAGTGCAGCCAGGCCGAGAAGCCGTCCCAGCGCAGCAGGCCCCGGCCGCGGCCATCGTCCTCTTCATCGTCCTCCAGCACGGCTCCCGCCGCCGCAGGGGCCGTCGCCTCGCGCCCCTCGGCAGCCGTCACCGCCTCGTTCAACGGCCTTCGGGAGCCGGGGCCCAAGCCCGCCGGGCCCCACAGAGCCATCCGCCGCCCCCTTAGCGTTCGCGCCGCCTCCACCGCGAACCGCGCCGCAGAGCGCGCCCGGCTCTGCGCAGGCGCAGCCGCCGCTGCCGCAACCGCTGGGGACCAGCTCCGTGCGGGCGGGGCCGCGGGCCACGTGACCCTGGGAGCCCGGCTGAGCGCTGGGCTCCCGGGCCAGGACGCGGACGTGGGTACGTCACGCTGCCGCTTGTCTCGGATTGTGAAGCCAGCTGTGGCCTTCTTGTCTTAAACCTGTTCTGGACGGAAACGGTTGTTTAGGAATCCTTGTCACCCTCGTTCTCTGTCAACGACAAGGGAATAAATCGTTCTTGGAATGACACCGTTCATAATTATTATTAAAGCATAGTGGTAACAGTGGTTAACATTTATTGAACATTTACTCTGTGCCAGTTAATGGGTCAAGCAAGTATAAGTACAGATATTTACAAATATTAACTTACTGACTTCCTCACATCGCAAGTACGTGGACATTATTTATTTCTTTTTACAGGTAAGAAAATTGAGGTTCTGACAGGTTACATGACTAGCCCAACAAGAATGACAACGCCGATGCCAGGGTACAGGTCACTCATGCAGTGTGCTGATTCAGAGATCTGTGCTTTGACCGAGCTGTTCCCTCTCCACCAAGGCTCCTCCCACCTTTCTTGGCCTGGCTGTCTGTGACTCACTCAACACTCACACATCTCCAGACCTTTCCAGAACCCTCGGTTGGGCAGGTTGGCCTCCACAGCAACCTGTGGATCACGTTCTCTGAGCACTGGCAAAGGCCTCATTTCAGACTCCTTTGTATTCTCAGAGATCAGAACTGGGCTAAGCACCCAGTAGGTACTTGTTCTGTTGAACTGTGATGATTATCGTCCAGCATGAAACTACTGACTAGGGTTTATTCAACACCTACTATGCTGAGTATAAATAGCATAGCAAAAGTAAATAGGAAACACACAATAATGTCCCAGTAGAAAAATGGATAAGCCAGTGAGGTGGCATCTCTGTAGACCTAGCTACTTGAGAGACTGAGGCCCACTGAGGTAAGGGAGGATTGCTGGAACCCTGGAGCTTGAGGCTGCAATGTCCTTCGATCATGACTGTGACTAGCCTCTGCACTTCAGCCTGGACAACATAGGGAGTCCTCCATTTCTAAAACAAAATAAAAAACAGTCCAGTGTTTATGCTTTTACATTCATCATATCTAATTCCCAACAGCCCCAAAGGACAAGTCCTATCTTTGACCTGCTGGGCTCAGACAATCCTTCACATCAGCCTTTCAAGTAGTTGGAACTACAGGCACACACCACCACCCTCAGCTAACTATTTGATTTATTGTAGCGACGAGGTCTCACCAAGTTGCCCAGGCTGGTCTTGAACCCATCCTCTTGCCTCCACCTCCCAAAGTGCTGGTATTATAGGCATGAGTCACTACACCTGGCCAAGTCCTATTATTATTCCCAATTTATAGATAAGGAAACTGAGGCCCCATGAGATGAGGGTATCACAGATAGTAGGTGATAGAACAGAGATTTAAACCCAGGTCTTTCTGACTCAGCCTGAGCATGTAATCATTTTGCTGCACTGCTCAGTCAAATCCATCCCATTTGACAAACACTGCCCTCACACATTATTAGAATTTGTGTTTGGAGTAAGTGTTAGCCCCCTATTTTCAAGGAGGTGGTCAAGTATATTCAGACATCAACAGTGATGTTTGCTAAAGGCTATCTTTAGAATAAAAGGTGAACTTAGGGTCAGAGATTAAGTAACAGGCCAAAGCAATCTGCTCAGAGAACCACTGTAGTAAAGAAAGAAAATCTGGCCAGGCACAGTGGCTCACGCCTATAATCCCAGCATTTTGGGAGGCCAAGGTGAGACGATTGCCTGAGCACACGGGTTTGAGACCAGCCTGGGCAACTTGACCTAACCTCATCTCTACAATAAATTTTTTAAAAAATTAGCTGGGCATGGTGGCGGGTGCCTGTAGTCCCAGCTACTTGGAAGACTGAGGCAGAAGGATCACCTGAGTCCAGTAGGTTGAGGCTACAGTGGCCGTGAGCATCCTACTGCACTCTAGCCTGGGCGACAGAGTGAGGCTCCAACTCGAACGAAAGAAAGAGAGAGAGAGAGGGAGGGAGGGAGGGAGAGAGAGAGAGAAAGAGAGAAAGAAAGAAAGGAAGGAAGGAAGGAAGGAAGGAAAGAAAGAAAGAAAGAAAGAAAGAAAGAAAGAAAGAAAGAAAGAAAGAAAGAAAGAAAGAAAGAAAGAAAGACTTGCCAGGCATGGCAGCTCATGCTTGTAATCTCAGCACTTTGGGGAATGGAGGCGAGAAAATTGCCTAAGCCCAGGAATTCAAGATCAGCCTGAGCAACATGGTGAGACCTCGTCTCTACAATTAAAAAAAAATTAGCCGATCATGATGGTACATGCCTGTTGTTACAGTTTCTTGGAAGGCTGAGGTGGAAGGATAACCTGAACCCAGCAGGTCGAGGCTGCAGTAGCCATGAGCGTGCCAATGTACTCCCACCTGGGAGACAGAGTGAGACTCCGACTCAAAAAAAAAAGAGAGAGAGAGAGAGGAAGCCCATATTCTGCATTCAAGTAAGTCTCTAAACCCATTATTAGGAAAGAGCAGTAACCTTTTGTGTTAGAAAAAACACTAGACTGGAAGTCAAAAGGTCTGGATTCTGTCAACCATCATCATGGTAGGCAAACTGCTCCAAGACCCAGTTTCTGCATTGGTAAATGGGAATGATCATTACTAAATCACCTCACTGACAGTCGGGAAGAGCCAAGCTATCCTGATGCAGATGTATTCTAATGTACACATTTTACCAGATGCTACTTCATTATTAATAACCAATGAGCTCTAAACACCATTTGTTCCACAGGGCTGGTTCTTTGTCATTTAAATACAAGCTGCAATTTCTGAAATGCTGCTTTATAATATTGAGTTAAGGGTAATTCTGTCAAAGTACAATAACCTGAAAACAACATATTAAGAAGGCTAGAAGTTTCATGAGGAAGAAATAGACAATGTCTAAAGTAAAAAAAAAAGTATTCATTCAATCTGTTCTAGAAAAAAAGCACACTACTACGAAAACATTTATAAATATATACAATAACCATGAGGGAAAACAAAGACGCTGTGACTTTTTCCCCCCTCTATCATAACTGATATTTTGCCTTCGAGTCTATTTTAACACAGTTTTTGTGGCTAATACTTGTATGGGAGCTGACAGCTTCTTCTTTCTTAAGGTTCATCATCAGAACCCTTGAATCTGGTTGGATCAGATCATCTCTCCAAACTTCCCACCCTGTTCAAGAATCTTCTGATGTTCAGTTAGCCGCTCTCTTTTCTAACACCCTCTATTAGGGTTAAATCACTACCTTCCAGAGATTCTATGTTCTGGGTACTTATAAGGACTAGAAAATTCTTCCTCTTATGGAGCCAAGATCAGCCACTTTGTAATATACACCCACTAGTCTAAGTTGTACTTGCTGAGTTTACATAGAAGAATCCAACTCTTCTACATAATAGCCCTGTGACTGTTTGAAAATAGTTATCCCACACCTCCATGTCTTCTAGTTTTCAGGGCAAACTATCTCAGATCCTCCAACTATTCTTCAAAGGATGTCGTTTCTGGGTCATTCGTCATCCTCCTGCCCAACTTGGGTATACTCCAACTTGACAATATCACTCTTAAAATGCAGGAGGAAACACCATCCCCCAGGTGTGACCTGACCACTGCAGAGCATATTCTGGGACTATTACTTTCCTTGTCCCAGCCAGAAGCCTTCTTTTAATGCCAGTTCAGATCACATTTGCTGGTTTTGGCAGCCAAGTCACATCACAGGCTCAGGTTGCCTTTACTGTCTACTAAAGCCCTGGATCTTTTTTCATGTGAGGAGCACTTAAGTCAGGGTAGACTGCTTTAGCCAAGAGCATGACTGGATTCATGGCTCCACTGCTCTTCTAATATTACCAAGAACATTGAACACAGGATTAAAAACATTCCAAACTTCCCCTCTCATCCCTAACCAGCCTGGCATTTCAGCAATTTTCATAGTTAAAAAAAAAAAAAAAAATTGAACGGGCGTGGTGATTCAAGCCTATAATCCCAGCACTTTGGGGGGCCAAGGGGAGAGGATTGCCTGAGCCCACGGGTTTGAGACCAACCTGGGCAAAATGGTGAGACCTCATCTCTACAATAAATTAAAAAATAGTATGCACCTGTAGTTCAGGCTACTCGGAAGGCCAAGGCAGAAGGATAGCTGGCGCCCAGCAGGTCGAGGTTAGGGTGGCCGTGAGCATGCCACTGCACTCCAGCCTGGGCAACAGAGTGAGATGAATTTTTTAAAAAATCAAGAAAGAATAAAGCAAAGGGTGAGCACTGGTAATAGTGTGAACTGCAATGTCAGATCTCTGGGCTTAGTTTTACCAAAAGGATTTGCAGGGAGTCCAAATGTCCTAGGCATCCACCTACATGGGCAGCCCGGGGACTTCCCTCTTACACTTGCGTTGTGTTACCAGGGCTGCTGGGGCATAACTACACTTGTTGTGAAAAAAAAAATACGTAGAGAAATACACAGAGGCCCAAGTACCAATATGTTCTCAATAGAGAACTGAGTTTACTGCCACAGGTTTCTGAAAGACAAAATGTTCAGACGCAGATTTTTTTTCTCCCCTTGGGACAGGGTGTCACCATCACTCAGGCTGGAGTGCAGTGGTATGATCCATAGCTCACTGCAGCCTCTAACTCCTAGGTTCAAAAGATCCTCTCTCCTCACCCTCCTGAGCAACTAGAATCACAGGTGTGTGCCATCATGCCCAGCTATTTTTTTTTTTTGTAGAGATGGGATATTGCTATGTTACCAAGGCTGGTTTTGAACTCCTGGGCTCAAGCGATCCTCCTACCCCAGCCTCCCAAGGTGCTAGGATTATACCAGACCTGGAAGCCACCGTGCCTGACCTTAAATGCAGATTTGGAAGAGAAGATTCGGCCAAAGAAGACTACAAAATGCACTATTATATGTTCGTAAACAGTGTTAGTGAATGCTTTAAAAAGAATGGTGAAGAGCTTTCTTTTTTTCATCTTTACATTCCAAATATCTATACAGTGCCTGGCACATGTCACGCAGTCAGTAAATATTTACCTTAACTGCTGTTTTCTTATTTTACAGAATTTTCCATCCATGGACAGCTGTGTGAACACATTTAAAATTTAAATGTTTCTTAGCCTGGGTAACATAGCAAGACCTTATCTCTATAAATCAAAAAAAAATTAGTTAGCCGTGGTGACATAAGTCTGTAGTCCCAGCTACTGGGGAGGTTGAGGTAGGAGGATCACTTGAGCCCCAGAGTTTGAAGTTACAGTGAGCAGGCCACTGCACTCCAACCTAGGTGACATAGGAATACTCTGTTTCCAAAAACCAAAACTTTTTTTTTTTTTTGAGTTGTAGTCTCACTCTGTCGCCCAGACTGGAGTGCAGTGGCC
>NW_007055632.1:0-1923 GCF_000164805.1 Carlito syrichta | reverse complement strand
CCACTGCACTCCAGTCTGGGCGACAGAGTGAGACTCCAACTCAAAAAAAAAAGAAAAGAAAAGTAAGGATAGTAACACCTCATTTTTTGAAGGTTACTTTTCCAATTGCTTGAAGTAGTTCGTTCCAGGAAGTAGCTTCATAGGCCTAACAACAGTCAAAACGCAAAACAGAAAATGTAACTGGTAAAGTTCATACTCCTTAATCAGAGACATGTAAAGCCTTCATTCATACACTAGTTTGCCTAAATTTGCACATAATTCTGACTGGTCCGTGCAGTGGTGTTTAAAACTAATTGATCACAATCAGTTATAGATTTCTTTGTTTTTATCTTCTCTCACTGCTTCACTTGATTAGCCTTAAAAATAAAAATTTACATGTAATTCTAACAGATTTGTTTGTCTGGTTTCCCAGACTAACAAGCAAATAAAACCAGGTGTGGTGACTCACACCTATAATTCCAGCACTTTGGAAAGAGGAGTTGAGAGGATTGCCTGAGCCCATGGGTTCAAGATTAACCTGGAGAACTGGGGGAGACCTATCTCTACAAAAAATCAGAAAGGGGTCGGGTACAGTGGCTCATGCCTATAATCCCAGCACTTTGTGAGGCCGAGGTGAGAGGATTGCCTGAGCCCACAGGTTTGAGAACAGCCTGGGCAACTTGGCGAAACCTCATCTCTACAATAAATCAAAAAATTAGCATAAATCACAAAATTAGCCGGGTATGTGCCTGTAGTTCCAGCTACTTGGAAGGCTGAGGCAGAAAAATCGCCTGAGCCCAGCAGGTCGAGGCTGCAGTGGCCAGGAGCATACCACTGCTCTCCAGCCTGGATGACAGAGTGAGACTCCAACTAAAAATAAATAAATAAAAATAAATTTAAAAAGTTAGCTGGTCACAGTGGCTCACATCTGTGGTTCCAGCTACTTGAAAGGCTGAGACGAAACGATCACCTGAACCCAACAGGTAGAGGCTGGAGCAGCTGTGAGTGTGCCACTGCACTTCAGCCTGTGTGACAGAGTGAGACTACAACTCAAAAAAAAAAAAGCAGCACCAAATAAGAGGAGCAAGAAGATGATTGTGGCAGAGTATGACAAGAGCAGAAAAGAAAAGGAGGATATAGGTTAGTAGAGTCGAAGGGAAAGAAAAGAAGTCAGAAAACAAAAATTCAGAAGGATACACAGTAAACTGTTAATACTGGTTGGCTCACGGGGAATAGTAGTGTTGAGAAATAGAAGTATTGGTGAGTAAAATAGGGAATATTGCTTTTTATTGTATACAATTCCATATTTATTGAGTCCTTTAGAGAGGGTATGTATCATTTTATAATTAAAATATTAAGGCTGGATGCATTGGCTCACACCTATAATCCCAGCACTTTGGGAGGCTGAGGCGAGTGGATTGCCTGAGTCCGTGGGTTCAAGACCAGCCTGGGCAACTTGGCCAGACCTCATCTCTACAATAAATAAAAAATTAGCCGGGTGTAGTAGTGCTTGCCTTTGTAGCTACTTGGAAGGCTGAGGTGGAAGGATTGCCAGAGCCCAGCAAGTTGACGCTAGGGTGGCTGTGAATGTGCCACTACACTCCAGTCTGGGCAACAGAGTGAGACTTCAACTCAAAAAAAAAAAAAGAATGATCCTATTTTTACAGACTATATATACAGAAAAAAAGACAGGCTGGGCTCAGTGGCTCAGCCCGTAATCCCAGCACTTTGGAAGGCCGAGGTAAGTGGATTGCCTGAGCCCTCAGGTTCAAGACCAGCCCAGGCAACTTGGCCAGACCTCACCTGTACAATAAATAAAAGAAAAAGAAAAAGAAAAAAAGAGACATTGGAGTCGTTTTTTGTTTTTTTTTTAGTTGGAGTCTCCTCTGTCGCCCAGACTGGAGTGCAGTGGCCGCTCCCGGCCACCGCAGCCTCGATATGCTG
>NW_007055631.1:1433-8882 GCF_000164805.1 Carlito syrichta | reverse complement strand
ATCCTTCCGCCTCAGCCTTCCGAGTAGCCGGAATTACAGGCATGTGCTACCATGCCCAGCTGATTTTTTTGATTTTACTGTAGAGATGAGGTCTCACTGCCCAGGTGGGTCTCGAACCCGCGGGCTCAGGTAATCCACTCACCGCAGTCTCCCAAAGGCGCAGGATTACAGGCTGAGCCACTGAGCCCGGCGTTACAGCATTTCTTAAAGGTAATTTGGTGATATAAATTAAGTCACTGGTTTAAGATAAATTTGCTGAGTGCCAATAAAATTTGGATACTCTGCTACCAACTAGGGAGAGAGCAAGACATACAAAATCCCACACGTCAAAATTAGATTCTGGTATAGACAATAAAATTTAAATTGTTTTACAAATAACAATGCAATCACTTGTGGTTTAAGCACTACAGTGAAAACATATAGGTTGCCATAAGAGTAAATAATGAGAGGCTGTAATCTAAGCACGGCATAGTGAAGGTGGGTTTAGAGCAATGACATTTAAGCTGAATACTGAAGGAAGTGTAGAAGTAGCCAGATAAATCTGGGGGAGCAGGGAGAGGTAAGAAAGAGATTTCAAAGAGAAAGAACTATAGAGGAAGACATCTGGAAGAAGGAGAAGTGGGAAGTTTGGCGATCACCAGCCACAGAATGAAGAGCTGTGGCAAAAACATAGGAAGGTTAGTAGGGCACATTAAGGAATTTGAGTCTTGGAAAAAATAAGAAGTCATTGAGTTTTAAGCAGGAGAACAACTTGATCGATTTGTAATTCTAAATGATCCCTTTGACTGCTGTGTGGAAAATTAATTAGATGGGGCAAAAGAAGTTTCAAGAAAATCAACCAGAAGGCAATGGATAATATTAAACTTTGCCTGGGCCCTGTGCTCCCAGGAAAACAGTCACAAACTCTCAATCTTTTGTTTTCCAGGAAACGGCTCAGGGCAAAAGCAACCATTCCCCATGTGACTTAGACATGATTCCCTACTACTTTTTCTCATGACTCTTAGAAGACTAGTAGATCTTGCAGATCTGTGGCAAGGTTAACCAGAGATACTTCCCCTCTAAGCCCTCACACTTCCTATTCTTTGTCCCATGAATAGCTAGCTGAGATTAGGACTGTTTTATTTCAACAGCCAGATTAAAGTCAATCTCTTCCTTTGTTCAGTTTTTGTCTTTTATACCATTAAAATAGTAATGGTATGAAATGATGAACTGGAAGTAGAAGATAAATTTGAAATCTATTTGGGATACAGAACTCACAGAACTTGATGTGAGGTATTTGTTATCAAGAACAGGCTCCTAGCATGAGCAACTGACCACCTGATCAGCTGGGTAGATGTTGGTATCATTCACTAACATAGGCAAACCCCAGAAGAGGAACAGGCTGGGAAGGGAACAAGAAAAATCAAGTCTGAAGATCTTGGGTGTGACACGCCAGTGAGATATCCAAAGTGAAGATGTCAGAAAAGAAATCTGTGTGGGAAATAGAAATTAGTGAATTGTTAACAGAGTCTATATTTAAAGCCATGGTTGTATATAAGATAGGTGAAGAA
This sequence comes from Carlito syrichta, assembly GCF_000164805.1. Lineage (NCBI taxonomy): Eukaryota > Metazoa > Chordata > Mammalia > Primates > Tarsiidae > Carlito > Carlito syrichta. Next base: position 7,332 of record NW_007055631.1, on the reverse strand, counting down.
AATAGAGAGGAAAAAACGATGTTGTGGTTGAAGTTGCTGAATTGTAGAGAGAAAAAAGTAACGTGAGTGGGACACTTCTACGAAGCCAATCTATATACGAATGAAAGTGTCCTTGGGACTTTGCAAGCTGGAGGTCATTGGTATTTTAGTGAGAACAGTGTCAGTTACTCAACTTCTAGAAATTTACTCTAAGGAACTAATTAGAAGGAAACAGAAAACATTAGGTAAAAAGCTATTATAGAATTACTTGTAATAGGAAAGCAATGAGAACAATCTAAATGATTAAAAATAGGTGGCTACCTGAGCCCACGGGGTTCAAGACCCACCTGGGCAACTTGGCTAGACTTCATCTCTACAATTAAAAAAAAAAAGAAAAAAAGAAAAAAAGAATCAGCCGGGCATGGTAGCGCACGCCTGTAGTTCCAGCTACCCGTAAGGTTGAGGCGGAAGGATCGCCGGAGCCCAGCAGGTCGAGGCTGCGGTGGCCGGGAGCGGCCACTGCACTCCTGTCTGGGCAATGGAGTGAGACTCCAACTCAAAAAAAATAAAAATAAAAAAAAATAGGTGGCTAATTTATTTACAGTTCTTTTTAAGTAGGAGGCTATTCAGCCATTCAAAATGTTTTTGAAGGGCGGGGCTCGGTGGCTCAGCCTGTAATCCCAGCACTGTGGGAAGCCCAGGTGAGTGGATTGTCTGAGCCTGAGAGTTCGAGACCCACCTGGGCAACTTGGTGAGACCTGGTCTCTACAATAAATAAATAAAAAAAAAAAGCCAGGTATGGTACTTGGCACCTGTATTTCCAGCTACTTGGAAGTCTGAGGCAGAAGGATCACCTGAGCTCAGCAGGTCAAGGCTATGGTGACCATGAGCGTGCACTACAACCTAGGCAACAGAGTGAGACTCTTGACTCAAAAAAAAAAAATGTTTTTGAAGAATGTATAAGTATGCATGGAATTTTTCATGATACAATGTTAATTTTTTAAAAATCAGGATAAAAAAATATAGTGTGAGTTCAAAGCTTGAAAATAAAATATAAATACAAAATACCACAAAAAATATATTTGAGGAAACTATGTCAAATTTATCCCTGTATAAAGTTATAGAAGATTTCTATTGACTTTTTTACAGGTTTTATCAACATTTCTACTGTGACTGTGTATCATCTTAATAGAAAAGAAACTGTAATTTATTTATTTATTTATTTATTTTACTTTACTATTTAATTTTATTTTAGAGACAGCATCTCACTCTTTTGCCCAGGTTGGAGTGCAGTGGCATCATCATAATTTACTAAAGCTTCAAATTCTGGGCTCAAGTGATCCTCTGACCTCAACCTCCAGATACATATTAATAATAGGCTGCCCATGCACCTCTGAGCTGCCTAGAGGTTTCAGTGATATTAAGATCAATTTTCACAATTCAAATGTAAGTATCAAATGATGTGTTTGACCAATCTAAGATGTTTTTAATAATAAATGTGGAAACTATTGATCCAAAGTACTTTACATAAAATAAACTTAAGTTATCAGGAGGAGATGGGAGAGAATGAATAACCTATGGGATAATCAAGAAGAAATACTAGAAAAGAAATGATCTCTAAAGTTTCTTACAAGTATAAGATTCTTGGCTCAGGAAGGCCTGCCCCTCCAGTGTCCTTGAATCCCTTGGGAACAATTGCAGGGTTAAAGGGTGAATGGACAACTCTCACTTCTTCTAAAGTCAAGAGACTTGCATCACTATTTCTTCAGCCGATTCTGAGGCTGAAACTGCTAGCTGGAAAAATGAAAGAAAGAGAGAGAGAGGAAGGAAGGGAAGGAGAGAGGAAGGAAGGGAAGGAGGGAGGGAGGGAGGGAGGGAAAGGAAGGGAAAGGAAAGGAAAAGAAAAAGAAAGAAAAAAAAAGAAAAAATACTCTCAAATGTTAAATTTCTGTGCCTTTTTCTTTCTAAAGTGGTCTAAATGAAACTAATAAACAATCTCAGAAAGAAAAGGACAAAAATTGATCTAGGCTTCTGGTTTCAAAACTCAATGTTCAAATCCATTTCCTATCTAAAATAACACTCTGAGTAGGAGGCTTAGAGATCTAGGTAATAACTTCCAGCTAAAAAACAAAAAGAGCAATAGAGTAAGTTTTGAATGGGTCATTGAGTTTCTAGCCTAGAGCAAGTCACGCTATCTGCAGAAAAAAAAAAAAAAACTGCTCTAAGAGTGTTACCAGGTTTTCAAAACCAGAACTGGAAGTTTGTCATAAAAAAACAACATCTATTTGGGGAAAAAAAAAAAAAAAACTGTACAATATAGTAAAACAGTTATAGAAAATAGAAATCTTCAATGAACCACTGCACCACCCCTCACAACACACACACACACACACACACACACACACTAAAACCCCTCAAAGAGATGCCTGCCTGGATTGAAGAATCATTGAAAACCTGGTGGCAAACGTTATCACAGGTATACAAAGACAAATTTTTTTTTTTTTTTTGGAGTTGGAGTTGGAGTCTCACTCTGTCACCCAGACTGGAGTGCAGTGGCCGCTCCCAGCCACCGCAGCCTCGACCTGCTAGGCTCCGGGGATCCTTCCGCCTCCGCCTTCCGAGTAGCTGGAACTACAGGCGCGCACTACCACGCCCGGCTCATTTGGATTTATTGTAGAAATGAGGTCTCGCCAAGTTGCCCAGCCGGGTCTCGAACCCACGGGCTCAGGCAATCCACTCACCTCAGCCTCCCAAAGGCGCGGGATTACAGGCTGAGCCACCGAATCCGGCTTACAAAGACAAATTTTAAGATGAGAAAAACCTATCTTTTATTTCTAAGATTAAGAATTACAATTATCAGTAAAGATTAACAAACACCACATTTATCAAGCAATATTCAAATGCAATTTTCCCTTTTACATCCAGTCATATACCCTCAAAACGTCTCTAGCACTACTTAATCACAATACTTTTTTAATCTGCTTTACTTGCTTCAAAAGAAATACCACTATGAAAAAAAAACCATGAAATAATTAAGTTAAAATTAAGTTCATTGTTTTGTATATAAAAATAACTTCAATCATCAAAGCTAAGAGGAAAATTATCTTTATGAAATGACACACAAATAAATATATGTACACCTCTAATGAAAAGCGTAAGTTAGTACAGTTAAACATGTAACATGTTAGACTGTCTTGCTTCCCAGTCCTATTGCTTTACATAGTTTTAAAAAGTCTAATGCTTTTTAGTTGTATCTAACTCTCTGCCTCCATTCTTAAGAGAAACTGAATATATGCCTTTCATCTTGACAGATTTTAACTTTGCTAAATGCCACTTCCAACTTTCAGATATTTGGAGGTTTTTATTAGAGTGGATTATTAGCACAAGCTTTTGAAAGATAATTTACTCAGCATGTTTTATTACTGTGACCTTGGTTTTCAATGGGCCTCTAAAATATATCTACGAAGTATGACAAGACTTCTTAATAGACAATCTGCTTAGCTTCTATATAACGGTTTTTGTTTTGTTTTGTTTTGTTTTGTTTTCACCTTCGCCTCCCAAAGTGCTGGGCTTATAGGCGTGCTCCAACATGACCAGCCTATAATGGTAAATTTTGACCATAGTAATGCAAGGATTTATCTGCGATTTTCAAAGATTTTGCCAACTTATTAAATCCGAATGATTTGTTTCTTACCGTTGAAGAGCTGATAGATATCTAAAATGACAGTTAAAGAAGCAGAATATTTAATTAGTTATTTGGTTTCGCTTGCTCCTTAACTCTTGCAAGGCCCGTACACAGACTGACTAGACCAGAATTTCCTAATGCCATCAGTGTCAAGAAACCTGAGAATATGAGAAGAGCAGAACACCACTACACAGTAAAAGGATACAACCCATCCAAAGGGAACATTGCACTCAGCACCAGCCAGCTCTTGCTGAGAGAGAATGTGAGCCAAGTGAAACCAGAACTTCTGACTCATCAAGAGAAACCAAAAACTTGGATTTTAATGTGTAATTTTAAAATTTACATATTAGCAACTCATGGTTACAAACAAACAAACAAACAAAGCTCTGAGGGTTACACAAAACAAAAACAGTCTGTGGCCCATATCCAGTCACCATTTTGCTAGTTCTAGAGTAAGAAATTCCTCTCCCAATGTAGCTGAAGTCTTTTCTCTCAGTGTGCCTGAAGTTCCCATCACACTTGCTTCTTAAAGAATGCTATTTAAATGTAATTATGCTATCTGGAAGGAAAAGCAATAATAGTGGTTATCATGCTATCTTAGTTTATAAAATCAGAAAAAATTAATCTGAAACCAACAGAAATGAAACACAAACAGCTAAGTGTTTAAAAGGAGATGAAAGAAAAAGCCTGATTAAACTACTGTGGCTTATAGCATAAGAAAGTCTAGATGTAAATGAAGCAATAATCAGGGGGTTTTCAGGAGTACTTGAACTTGAGAGGCTTTGAGGGCCCAGAGGCCTCTTAAGTAAGAGACCCGAGTAGTAGGGATGAGGCTGCAAAGCCTTGTCTGTTTCTAAAAGTTGCCAGAGGACAGCTCGGCTCTCAAACAACAATTTCTATTGCCAAGTTAGTGTAATTAATCCCAATCAATCAATCAACTGACAAACTACAGTACCGGGGGAGAGAGAGTTGCTAACTTCTATTTTCATCAATCATGTTAAAATTAAACAGTATGCAAAGCATTCAAACATTTAAGAATCATATTACTAAATCACCACCACATCTTGGCAACCAAGACACAACAAGGAATCAAAGCAAAAGAGGAATTTTAATAGTACAGCTGGTGTTTTTTTGCAAGCCAAATTGTTTATAGGCATTGAGTCGCAAACTGGAAAGCTCTTGTAGGACTCAAAAGAGGGCCAAATACTGAGACAAGTGCACTGTCAGGTTCTAAATTACATGTCACAAGTACTACGAGGCCAAACACCCACACTTCAACTATCTCTATTCTGTCTGTCCACTTTTACTCTTGTTTCTTTTGATAAAGAACAAAATTCTCATATTCCCTTATTACCGCACTTACCTCAAGCTGGCTTGTACTGTGGTTAGTTAATTGTCTTCACTTGAGCAACTGGAGAGCAGGACAAGGTCATGTTATCACTAACATCTAGCATCGTACCAGATAGAAAATACCAGCTCCTAAACTTTGGAATCAGATTGATGGAGACATTTCGCTAATGCTTATTGGAAGCTCACTCTTCTTTATCTATTTCCCAGTAAATATATGCTCTCCCTTCTAATCTGGCTCTGCTAACAGCCCTCTCAAGAATGGCTTGACTTCTCCCATCAGAATCTGTCATCAGAAACTTTACAAAGTTTACTTTTCATACTGCACTTAAGTTGGCTCTGTGTCTTGGAATTGAAAATGATCTCCTAAAAACCAGATTTACCTTCACATTTTGAAAATTATCCCTGATGCAAAATTATCCCAATCGCCCATAAAACCTAAAAACTATTTAAATTGTCCTAGTGTGGTCAATAACCTTCCTAAACCTTTATGATGATAAAGACTTCAGCTGTTACATTTACCTCTAAATTTCCCAGTATTGCAAATCCCTGCCTCTTCATAACCATTATTTAACTCTCCCCTCGGACATGATTTGGTTCGTAACAGATATTCTTCCTAGTAGTTCAAAGACACCTTCATCCATAGCAATAGACAAGATTTAATTTCCTTTCTCTCTGCTAAAATAGCTGCTAAGAGAAACGACATGGCTAAAAAGTGAATCTGATTCTCCATTTGGTCAGTGAATCTGTATGCTCAAGGGGGTCCACCGGGAACATTTATCAGCAACCTCGGAAGAACACAGAACTCGATTTTGCTTGAATGGGCTCCGGGCAAAAGAAGTACACAAGACCAGTGCTTCTCAACTTAACTGTGCACACGAATTACTT
>NW_007055631.1:0-1413 GCF_000164805.1 Carlito syrichta | reverse complement strand
CCACTCTGACTCAGTGAGTCTTGCATTTCTAATGTGCTCCCAGGTGCTTTTGTTACTACTGGTCCAGGCAGACCACTCTTTAGGTATTAAGGATCTAAACCATGTGCCTTTAAAACTCTTCCCTTGATACTTTTTCAGTTTTCTTTTAATCCAAAGCGCCCACCTGATTACTACTCACTCCTACCCTGCCCACACTGCAGTCCGAAACTGCTTCTCCTGTATAGCCTACCTCAGTCCGTTAATATTCTATTCATTCTTTGGAGGTGTACAGGAACCTGCCCTCAGCAGGCTGCCACATTGCAAAAGAAAGCTAGCTGACTGACTCATATGAAGTATTAATAGTTGCTTTTTGAGCCGTGATTTATTTTACAAATTCTCTAATTGATCTAAGGGCAGTGAGAAAAAGATTCTGAAGCAAGGTGGGGCTTTCTCTGGAATCCTTAAATTTCAACACATTGAAGCTACCCTAATTGACTTATGTCTGCTGATTCACTTTTGCTCTTGAATGTTATTATACTGGAAATTTCCATCATTTGGCACCTCTCAAGTTCATCTCCCTACATTGGCTATGATTCTCCTTATTTTTTCCTAACCCCCAGGTTGAGATGCTGTGACAGCTTACTCAGGAACTGAGACTGTTAAAAATGCTGAAGTGCTTTAGAAATTTTATCAGACTTGACAACATTACAGGGAAGAATCAGACACAAAGGAATGTTCAACTTTCAGCTAAAATGAGAATGTCTTTATCGAAATTCCATTAAACCTGGCACCTTTCAGAGAGTTCTCCGACAGAAACAAAACTCAAACACAGTGTCTGCAAGTCTGCCAAGCTCCCCTTATCTGAATAACCTTCAATTTAGGGCTGGCCTCTATCATTGACTTTAGAAAATTGCCTGTCATTCCATTTTTGCTTCTTGTATAATTTAGGTTTTGTTATTGTCAAGATCAAGTATCATTTACAACATAACATTAAGATTCTCTTTATGGTCGTTATTTTAACCTCCATCAATATACATTCTTATGGATGAGAAAGAGATTTTGAAGTTGACAATATTAAAGATTACCTGATCAACTGTTCCTGTACTAATTTAGAAGAACCACTACCCCCCACCCCCAACTTGGATGTATTTGTTCCTGGGGAACATATTAAAGCACAGTTTAAATTTTCAAGCTCTAAAAAGGTTTCATGTTCTAAAGAAAGACTAAAAATCTCAGGCTTAAATAATTGAATGAAGATACCCAGTCTCTTTGAGAGATTAAACCTCAATAGAAACAGAAAGAACAGGTCAAGTCAACAAAAAGTGAACCATATCATGGCAAAGAAAAATAAGTGAATTACCAGAATGGAAATCAGAAAAAAGGAGATTTGTCTAGAATTTCCTTTTTAACTCACAAGCAGCATTGTGCTTACAG
>NW_007055630.1:0-1424 GCF_000164805.1 Carlito syrichta | reverse complement strand
ATATATATATATATTTACTTTCATTATAATGGAATTTGGGAAGAGATATAAATCTTTCTATGTGTTCAAGCCATCATCTTTATAATGCTAAACAAGAAACAAGCAGGATAATCTATAATATTTTCTGTAAACCAAATATTTATAACATTATGTTTAATGGATGCATCTTAGAATTTTTTGTTTTGTTTTGTTTTGAGTTGGAGTCTCACTCTGTTGCCCAGGCTGGATTGCAGTGGCATACTCACTGCCATTCCAGTGTTGACCTGCTGGGCTCCAGCAATCCAGCCTTCCAAGTAGTCGGAACTATAGTCATGTGCTGCCATGCCCAGCTATCTTTTTATTTATTGTAGAGACAAGGTCTCGCCAAGTTGCTCTGGCTGGTCTGGAATCCACAGGTTCAGGCAAACTACTTGCCTTGCCCTCCCAAAGTGCTGGGATTACAGGCTGAGCCACCGAGTCCAGCCCATCTTAGATATTTTATTTAAACATTGTTTGGGCTTAACCCTAGATGGAAAAAAGAAAAAAAAAAGATTTCTAAGATTCTTAAACACCTTTTCAAAAGTATAGAAATCTGAAATTAATGACTTATTAATAATTAAAAAGTTATAATTATTTATAACTTTCCTGAATTCACAGCTACATTACAAATAATTTAAAGCTATGGGTCAATATTTAATTTGTAATGGAGAGTATTATTACTGAGAAATATTATGATTATAGTTATAAAATATCAAATTAAATGTTAAATACAATAGTTAGTTCTAACAATTATACCTGGGTTACAAGTATTGGTGCATTTTGTGAATCATGTTTCTTAATAAGAACCTAAACTCGCTGCATATTTTCAAGTGTCAAATTCTTGATTAAAGTTAAACTCTTTTAGCTGTACAAATTAAAATAATCTGCCATCAGAAAGTATACAAGGAAGTGGAAACGTATTTGTTCTTTCCCCAATATGGACCCTGCCAGTAACATATTCATTTGGAGAGAGACATTACAATGTTATTTCTTAGTGATGAAAATCAAAGATGCAGGAAATAGAGTTGAAAGCTGGGGCAGGATGTATTTTGAGATGGCCAGACTGCTGAGTAAAATAGCTTATTGCTTTTTAAATTGCCTTATATTTTCTCCAAATTCTTAAACAGGCCTTAGAGAACAATTCATCCTATGTCTTTCAAAACTAGCTTCTTTAAGAAATGCTGATTTAGTTCTTTAGTAAAAGTTATAACAGTTGGGGAAGATGGTCTAAGACTTTGGTCTTATTGTTGGTGTGAGCTACCAGATGGTAGGCCTCTCTGGTTTGTTAAGTGTGATACCAAGACACTCTGAGAAGGTTTAGGAAAAACAGTTCAGAGTTGATCATTCTTTTCTTCTTCTTCTTCTTCTTCTTTTTTTTTTTTTTTTTTTTGTTTTTTTTTTTTTTT
>NW_007055629.1:12345-18625 GCF_000164805.1 Carlito syrichta | reverse complement strand
GCTGTGGTGGCCAGGAGCATGCCACTGCACCCGGCCCGGGCAACAGGAGTGAGGCTCCCACTCAATTAGTAATAATAATAAGAATACGTGGCAGCCCAAAGCGATGCCGGTCTCAGGCAGTCCGGAGACCCTCTTCTCTTGGTCCTCTCGGCGTGTCTGAGGGACGCGACTGGAGGTGAGCGCTGAGGTCCCCCCCGAGACGGTCTCTGAGGAGAGCCAGGCCTGGCTGCTCCCGCTCTGGGCCCCCCCGCCGACCTGAGGTGCCCGTCCTGGTTGGCCCTGCAGAGGCTGCGACTCGGAGTGACCGCCAGAGACAGCACTTGTCAACAGGGCAGGAGCACATAGTCCAGACGGTTCCTCGGGGACTGTTGTCAAAGCAGCACAGTTCACGTCAGGCACCTCGTCCGATCCTCCGGCTGCCCTCACTGCCCCCCAACCTGCTCATGTAACCCTGAGGGACCCACAGAGGAAGGAAGGGAACGGGTCCTTGAGCGGCACCTGCTCTGTCCAGGTGTGGCTGGGGAGGGGGCTTTCACACATCTCACGTACCCCTAGAGACCCAAGGAGGCAGGTGGCTTTGGGCTCACTGTTATTGATGAGAAAATTGAGGTTCAGACAGTCATTCGCCCCAAATCACACAGACTTTCTTCCACCTTATAACCAACTGTAGAATAGAATTGTAGAAGTACAAAAAGTAGACAGAAGGGGGAAAGAAACCACTTGAAGATGACCACTGTTTACATTTTGGGGCCTACGCATATTTCAGAAAGGGTTTTCAGAAGCCACGTGCATACACTGCATGACTTGTCGTATGACAGTTTCCTTAGGACAGACTTCTAGAAGCAGAAGCCCTGGATCCTGATGGCTTTTTCAGGCCTAAAGGTACATTTTTCCAAAGCGGTTTCCAGTTTACCTCTGAGAAGGCACACATTGCATGGGAATTCCTTTTGTTTAACACTTTCCCAATGTGGAAAACTAAAAATGACCTCTGTAATTGTAATCTTCATTTCCACGGTGACTAATGAGATAGGACATTTCATGGTTTGTTTTGTTTTGTTTTGTTTTTTTGAATTGGAGACTCACTCAGTCACCCAGGCTGGAGAGCAGTGGCATGCTCCCAGTTACCACAACCTCGACCTGCTGGGCTCCAGCAATCCTTCTGCCTCAGCCTTCCAAGTAGCTGGAACTATAGGTGCGCTACCAGGCTGGCTAATTTTTTATTTATTGTAGAGATGAGGTCTCCCCAAGTTGCCCAGGCAGGTCTCGAACCCTCGGGCTCAGGCAATCCACTCACCTCAGCCTCCCAAAGGTGCAGGATTACAGGCTGAGCCACTGAGCCCGGCTGGCTAATTTTTTATTTATTGTAGAGACAAGGTCTCACTAAGTTGCCCAGGTGGATCTTGAACCCACGGGCTCAGGCAATCCTCTCACTTCAGCCTCCCAAAGTGCTGGGATGACAGGCTGAGCCACCGAGCCTGGCCTGACATTTTGTGGTTTTTATTCTTGGGAAGCATTTATGCTCTCTCTTATCTATCGGGATCTTAGAGACCCTTTGAAACCCTGTCAAACCCATGTGTTTCTTTTCTTTCCCACCCACCCGTCATTACCCTCACCCTCTCCTTCGGCTCCAGGACCGGAGCCACCGAATGGCTCCTACAGCCCACCCTTGGGAGCCAGCAGCCCCGCTCATACCGTGAAGCTCAGCACAGAGAGGCCTCCTCCAGCAACTTGCCAACTCCCTCTCCTTGTCCAAGAGAACATACATAAGCGTGTCATCCACCACCTGCTGGCTGGCTACTGCCCAGGAGATGCACGACCTGGTCCTTATGGGCACTGAGTACACAGTCACAGAGAGGCTCAGACACTCCACAGACTGAGAAGCCTCCGCTAAGTGGAAGGAAGAGGACAGATTGAACAGCTCCTCTTGTGGAAGCCTAAAGGAAGAGAGAAAATTCAACAGAAATGTACAAGATTGCTGAGGGAGTCTCCATCAGCAGCATTTCACACACTCGGTGAAGCTAAAAGCGGAAAAATCAGTAGGCAAACTCAGAAGAGAATGGTGGAGGTGAGGACAAATGAGCCAACGGGAAGATGATGTGGAATAAGTCCTGTATAACATGTGGGAAAATACATGAAAATCACCAGGGAAAAAAGGAGCGACTCAAAAGACAGTTCCAGGAAGTGCGCCATGCAAACAACCGGAACTGCAGGGAGAGCTAGAGGGGAAAAAGAAATTAATGAAATGCTAGAAGAAAATGCCCCCGGGCTGAAGCTATGCTGTGAAGTCGAGAGTCCCAAGGAAGAAGAGAAAGTCTTTCAGAGTTCCAGGAAGAACAGGCCACATTCAAGGGAAGGAGACCTGGAGGTGGCACTTGGTATCAGAGAATGATTATATGAACAGGGATCCTTTCCCCAGCTACTATGGGATTGATCTGTTAGAACAAAGGCAAGAAAATATCCAACACAGCAAGACAGAGACGGGACCCCGGCCACGTCCCCTTTCGGCAGAAAATGCCCACAGAGTTCCCCTGCCACGGAGACAATTCAATCCCAGTGGAGCTCTCAAGGCAGAGCAGACGCTCAGAACAGGAAGTGGTGATCAGCAATGACCCTTGCAAAATCCATGGTCTGGTTTCATCTACACGTGCCTGTGATTTTGTGCTTTGATTGCTACGCACAGATTCCTGAAACATAAGCCACATGCTGTCAGGGAAATTCGTGTTCTCCTGGAACTAAAAAATGGAACCCATCTTCTTGTGGAGAAGTCAGAAGACACTAGATCACATCTGATTGGCGGGAGAAGGAGGAAGGGAAAGGGTCTGACCTGGTTTGTGGGGAGACAGTGGGGCAAGAGAGCCTTGTGGGGGGCTGAGTTGCTGTTCACTATTAACTATGAATACTTTGACAGGGAAGCACTGGGCGGATGGCGACTCTCCGGAACTGGCAAACAGCCGCTAGTGGGAAAAAAGCCGGGCAGAACGCCTGGATCCATGGGTGGAAGTTGGAGAAGGGTGGAGGGAACAGGAAGGGGGCAAAATGGAGGATGGGGAAAAAAGGAAAAAAGTCTAGTTTAGACATAAAACTAGATGAAGTCAGCCATTGCCTTGCTAAGCTATGGTCTGACCATGTGTTCTTTGAGCTATGGCCAGGCCGTGTTTTTCTAAACTTCGGTCCCTCCCTCACCTTGGGGAGGTGACTCTCCTCTCTCTTCCCTCTAATCTACTTTCTAAATAAACTGTATTCTCCAATACAAAAAACCTAGATGAAATTAATAAAACCATGGCCATCTGCTTCATAATAAATGTGAATGGGCTGAACTGCCCATCCAAAGCCTGTGAGATTGGGGTAAAAATTGAAATCCACTTAAGCGCTATTGACAAGAAACACACCCAACAGGTTGACAAATGGAAGCTCAAAGCAGACATTTGAAAAATGGGATTAAAAAGAACTCAAACTTGACAAATTAATATCGGATAAGGAAGAGTTCAAGGCAGAGAGCACTCATAGGACCAAGGGGCGTTATGCCTCGGTGCCAGGCAGAAGCCACAAAGATTTAGTTGTCACAAATCTAAACGAGCCCAACCCCTAGCAGCCAAACCCTTAGAGCGACAACTGCCACAAACACCAGGATGACTCATGACGGTCCCCACCACCACCTGGTGGGAGGGAGCCGGCTTGCCGTTCAACGCTGTCTCTTCCCGAGGGAGGCCTGTCCTCATGCCCCCACAGAACAATCCTGAGTGTTGCTTTGGGTATTGAATGAATGAGTCGCCCTGTGCAGCCCCTCATATGAGCCCTTTCCAGCCTACAGGGCATCCAACTGTGCCGCCCACACATTCAGTCCTCTGATTTCTTCCTACAATTTTCAGATTCCGTGTTCAAGTTCCTGCCCCTTCCCTACTCCTACTTAAAGCCTACTTCCACTTTTCAACAAACATCTAGTGACTTCCTATCTGTTACAAACACTGGGGAGAAGCAAAGTATGCAGAGAAAATGAAGACTGAGGCTTAGTGAATTTTCTTCCAAAGGAGAGCAGAGTTGGGGGCTTTTACAGACCACAGGCGTACCAGACCAAAAAATGCCTCCCAGAGATATCAGGCCCTAGTTCCTGGAACCCATGAATGTTATCTTATTTGGAAAAGGGTCTTTGTCAGTGTGATTAAATGAAAGATCTTGAGATGGGGTTGCTAAATTAACTTCTCCAGGGGGGCTCTAAATCTAATCACAAGTGTCCTTGTCAGAGAGAGGCAGACGGAGGTTCGACCACACACGGAGGAGGAGTCAACGCAAAATGGAGCAGAGAGAGAGTTAAAGATGCTGGTCTTGGAGACCGGAATGAGGTGGCCACAAGCCAAGGAATGCCAGCAGCTACTAGCAGCTGGAAGAGGCAAGGAACGGATTCCCCTTGACTTTGACCCAGCGGTACTGACTTCAGACCTCCAGCCTGCAGAACTGGGATGGAATCAGTTTCTGATGTTCAAGCCACTGAGTTGTGGCAATGAGTTATAGCAGCCACAGGAAACTGATACAAACGATCACTAATGTTGTGTCAAGACCGTAGTCTTGCTAGGGTCTGGTGTCCAGCGGGGTCCAGCTGGGGTGGGCCACGGAAATCCCTACCTCGCGGGTCACATAACCAACCCCTTGGCATTTGCACAAGGACTTATCAAAATCAAGCAATCAAGGTGACAAGTCATCCCTCCAGTGGTCCCAAGAGGATAAACAAATAGTACTGAGAGTTGGCGAAGTGGCCCCCAAATGACCAGGCTGAAGGTTCCAGAAACTCCATGGCTTTCGGGGCATTTGCAGCACTTGCAAGCTACGACCGGCGTTCTTAGCCCACTGGGTTGATGAGACAGGAACCACACGTGGCAGCGAGTCAGCCACATGAACAGCATGACCCTCGTACCACCTACATCGGCATCCCCAGGAAGCTGCGTTTTAACATGTTCTCTGGGGACTTGAACACGCAGGAACAATTGAGACCCAGGACTGTAAAGCAGGCTGGTACAACGTGTTATGGGTCACCAGACCAGCAGCATCAGCAGCCACAGTCACTCAGGTGCGTGTGGGAAATACAGAAACCCACGCCCCACTGCAGACCGCCTGAGTCAAGATTTGCATTTTTTTTTTTTTTGAGTTGGAGTCTCACTCTGTCATCCAGGCTGGAGTGCAGTGGCACCCTCCCGGCCTCGACCTGCTGGGCTCCAGCGATTCTTCTGCCTCAGCCTTCCAAGTAGCCGGAACTACAGGCGCCCGTTACCACGCCTGGCTAATTTTTGATTTGTCGTAGAGATGAGGTCTCACCAAGTTTCCCGGGTGGGTCTTGAACCCATGGACTCAGGCAATCTGCTCGCCTCAGACTCCCAAAGTGCTGGGATGACAGGCTGAGCCTACAAGCCCGATCTTTTTTTTTTAAATTGGATTCTCACTCTGTTGCCCAGGCTGGTGTGCAGTGGCATGCTCACGGCCACGGCAGCCTCGACCTGCTGGGCTCAGGTGATCCTTCCCCCTCAGTCTTCCAAGTAGCTGGAACTACAGGTGCACACTACCACGTGGGGTTTGCATTTTAACAAGATAGCCCTGGGATTCGCACACACATTGAAGTTGGAGTCTGTAGTCCCAGCTACTCTGGAGACTGAGGCAGGAGGATGGCTTGAGCACAGGAGCTGGTGGCCGGCCTGGGCAACATGGTGAGAACCCATCTCTGAACACATGAATAAAGCTGGATGAGCCCTGCTCTCAGCTGGAGGCTCTCAGCCCAGATTGCGCTCACACAGAACACCTGGAGAGCTTGTCCCACCCAGGCCAGCTGGGCCAGGGGTCTGGATTTGATGAGGAGTCCAGGACAGATGCGGAGCAGAGAAGACACGTGGGTGCCTTTGGGATTTAGCAAGGTCTGGAATGTGCTCAGGCCGTGACCTCTCCCCCCACCCCAGCCTCCTGGCTGAGGCCCTCTCACCTGGCCTTGCCCCTAAGGTCAAGGAAGCTCTCTTAGCTGTGACATCTCAAGGGATCTTTCCAAGATGTGCGACCCATGGGGTGGCCTCCCTACCCATCTAAGGAGATGGAGGCTCCAGGATCACACACCACAGCGGCGGGGCGACAAGCCTCTGAGCTTCCAACTCCCGTGCCCCGCCCTTCCCCCTCCCTGCTCATCCCCCACCCTGGGCCAGCGACTCCCCCTCCATCTTTTCCCATGCCCCCTTTATAAACCTAAGCTCCATTGGCCAGGCTCGGTGGCTCAGCCTGTCATCCCAGCACTTTGGGAGGCCGAGGA
>NW_007055629.1:4428-12316 GCF_000164805.1 Carlito syrichta | reverse complement strand
GAGGAGAGTGGATTGCCTGAGCCCGCGGGTTCGAGACCCGCCTGGGCAACTTGGTGAGACCTCATCTCTACAACAAATCAAAAATGGGCCGGGCGTGGTAGCGTGCGCCTGTAGTTTCGGGTACTTGGAAGGCTGAGGCGGAAGGATCGCCGGAGCCCAGCAGGTCGATGCTGGGGTGGCTGTGAGCATGCCACCGCCCTCCAGCCTGGGTGACGGAGTGAGACTCTGACTCAAAAAAAAAATTAATTAATTAATTAAAAAATAAACCTGAGCTCCTGCCCACCCTGCAGTCTCCTTAGACGCACAGCACAGTGGCCGGCGTTGGGACACGGAGTCGCGGGAGGGTCGTGGGAAGTGTCTGCAGGGGCCTGGTGCCGGTCACACGGCTCTGTGTCACCAGGGATGGGGGCGCCCCAGGGGCCCACGCCTGCCCACACCACCACAGATGCACACGCACGGGCAGCCCGCCTTGTCATGGGGAGGTCGGAGCCGCCCGTGGTCTGAGCCGTGATGCGCTCATCTCTGAAGGCAGAGTGGACGCTGCTGGGCAGCCCGCGGGTGAGTCACCAAGTACACTGGGAGGTTTCATTTGGGGTTTAAAAAAAAAAAAAGAAATCATCCACGATTCCAAGGCAACTTTAAAGCAGAAGAAGGAACATGTCCCACACAGGGAGAAGCAGTGTCCTGCGTCCCCTGGGGCCCCAGTCACACCACGAAGTTACCGAGCGGTGCCAGGTGAGGAGCCCTGTCTCCCCACTCCACCCTCACCTGCAAAGTGGGGCCGGCCTGCCCTGGATACGGAGAGGAGTGACCACAAAGCGCCCCGCCCGGGGCTCAGGCCCCAGGGCTGTGTCACTGGGGCTGGCCACAGGACACAGCAGCAGCTGGGGCATCGCCGGCCGAGCGTGTCAGCTTGTCCAGCACCGCGCACCTGTCGTTTCGTGTTCGTCTTATGGACATCGGTCACCAGTGGGGAGCAGGAAGGGACGTCCGTGAAACACCTGCTCTGCGCTCCTTCTCGGGTCTCCCTGGGCACCGTGCCACCTGTCCTGTTCCTGCTCCAGAGAGGCTACCCAGGCAAAGAGCGATGCCAGCCTGCAGATTCCTGGCAGGGGTAGACAGTGCAGCAGGTGGCAGTGGTCAGGGAAGGCTCTCTGGAGGAGGTGCTGATTTTACTCTGCCCCACCCTTCTCAATAGACCTTATTTCTTCGGGCAGTTTTAGTTTCACAGCGAAATTGAGTGGAGAGTCCAGAGAGCTCCCAAAGACCCCTGCCCCCACAAGCACAGCCTTCGCGCCACCAGCATCCCGACCGCAGCACGCGTGCTTGTTGCAGTGGATAGACCTGTACTGACATGCCACGCTCACCCAGAGTCCAGCGCTGACGCCAGGGGCTGCTCTTGGTGCTGCACCTCTGTGGGTTTGGACGGATGTGTAACGACGAGTATCCACCACGGTAGCGGCACACAGAGTAGTGTGCCTGCCCTAAAATCCTCTGCTCTCTGCCTGTGTGTACCTCCCTCCCTCCCTCCACGCCTTCTCACCGTCTCCATAATTCTGCCTTTTCCAGAACGGCTCCTAGTTGGGACCCTGCAGTGTGTCGACCTCAACCAGATGGGCTTCTTTCCCTCACTGATATGCACGCAAGCTTCCTCCGTGTCACGCCATGGCTCGATGGCTCACTTCTCTCAGTGCTGAACAAGATCCCACCGTCCGGACGTCCTGCAGCTTATCTGTCCACTCACCTACTGACGACATCCAGGTTGCTTCCCGGAGCTGCTGATTCAAATCGGAGAACTGAGCACAGCGAGCTCTTGCGGTGAGTCTGACTTGGGCGACGTCCTCACACCCGGAGCAACGCCCTTGGCCTCTCTGAGCTGCAGACAGTGTATCCTGTCCCCCCACGGGGTGTTGGGACGGTCACGGCCCTCACCCAGCATGGCCCCAGCGCCCGGTGGGACCTTAGGACACCGCTTTCTTCCACAGTCACACCTGAGATCGTCACCGTCCCTTCCTGGGTCAGTGCTTATTCCACCTGGCCAGGCATTAAATCCACACGGCACCCCTGGGGGTGGGTATCTGAGAGGTCCAGGCTGTGCCCAAGGACACTCTGGGACACGCTTTTGGTAGGATTGCTCCCAGTCCCTGCTGCAATGCCACCCCACACATCGATCACGGGCCCCTCCTGGGTTCCAGGTGCCTTACGGAAGACAACACACGTGTCGGGTGTGTTCAGACACCCCCGAGGTCTGGGCTGGGGAGGCGCCCTTGGCGGCGTCTCCTCCCTCAGTTGAAGGGAAGCGCTCTCAGCCCTGAGCCCCACCCCCCATCATCTTCACTAAACCTGGAACAGGTGGGAGAGGGAGCTTCTTGTTCACTTTAGCAGGAAACAATAGAGCAAACCCTCAGGCATCGCAAAACTTAGGAAATGTCAAGAGTAGCTGAAAATTACCGAATTCAAAATCCTCCCCAAAGCTCTCTGGACACCTGCTTGGCTCAGCAGCCGCGATCAGAATAGCACAGATACGTGTCGACTTGGAGACGGGTGGAGGAAGCTGGGGGGAGCACTTCTGATGTCTGTGGGAGCAGTTTGGACAGTTTCAGCAGAGGAGCTATTGCTCTTGACAATCTTTAGAAATATAAATTACTCAGAAGCTGTTTGTGATCACAAATCATTGTTTTCCTTACATTTCCGATACAATGGAAGTCGTCAGACTCTGCTGCAATTTGCTTTGTGACCTACCAAAGAGCTTCTGGGAAGAGAGAGAGGGAAGAAACTTGGGTGTGGGAGTGAACTTGGTACTCTCTTTGGGACTGAGGCTGCAGTGGACTCATACGTGTCATATGAATTAGTTGAACTTAAAGCTCTTCCTGGAGAAAGGACAATCTGAGTGGCGATTCTCGATTCTGCTAGACTTTGTCCTGCCCCAGTGCAGGGAGCACAAGCTGTCACCTTGCAAGTTCATCACCCTTGTCCTCGAGCTAAGGGGGACAGTCTGGCCTGATGCCAGTGCAGAAACCCACCTGAAGGGACAGGCGCCCAGGCGTGCTGAGGGCAGCATGCAGTTATCTCCGGAGAATCGGGTCCGAGGTGGCGAGTGTACTACAGACATCCACGTAAAGAGCTGCGTCCAGAGGTGGCCCTGGGGCAGCTGAGGAAAGGGGGACACTTGGGCTTGGAGTTAAGGAAGGAACCGCTATGAACAGGGACCATCATGCTCCCTGTTTTCTGGTCAGGGAAACAGAGCCCTTACGCAATGTGTCCACAGGCATGCAGGTGATGGGTGGGTGGGTGGGAGGATTCCAACCCCAGAGGTTGACCCAGTCCTGACGGCTCAGAGGCTCTGCTTGGACCTCTGTGAGAATCAAATGACACTCTTTTCTTCTCTCTATTTTTTTTAATTTTAAAGATGTGGGGTATAATTCAGGTTAGGTATACTCATGTTCATTATGCAGGTACCCTTGTTTTTGTTTTTGAGTCGGAGTCTCACCCTGTCGCCCAGACTGGAGGACAGAGGCAGGCTCCCGGCCACCGCAGCCTCGGCCTGCTGGGCTCCGGCCATCCTTCTGCCTCAGCCTTCCAAGTCGCTGGAACTACAGGCACACGCTACTGTGTCCAGCTAATTTTTTAAAAAATTATTGTAGAGACGAGGTCTCACCAAGTTGCCTGGGCGGGTCTTGAACCTGCAGGCTCAGGCAATCTACTCGCCTTGGCCTCCCAAAGTGCTGGGATTACAGGCTGAGCCACCGAGCCCAGCCTACCCTTGTAGATGAGGTGTGCCCCTCCTTCCCCTGGCAGTTTCCCTCACCTGCCAATCACAACCCGCATCCCCCGGGAGTTTTCCACTACTGCCAATTCCTTTCTTATAGTATTATGATCATTGTTCAAGGTCTGTTTATGAGTGAGAACATATGGTACTCTGTTCTTTGTTTCTGTGATAGATCACTGAGTATGGTAGACTCTAAATCCAACCAAGTTACTGCAAAGTTCATATGTTTGTTCTTCTTTATGGTTGCATAATATTCCATTGTGTATATGTACCACGTTTTTCTAATCCAGTCCAGCTTAGATGGGCTGCATGGTTGGTTCCGTGTTTTTGTTATTGTGAATAGAGCTGCAACAAACATACATGTGCAGGCATCTTTTTGGTAGAATGACTTGAGTTCCTCCAAGTATATTCCCAATAGGGGAATTGCTGGGTCATATGGAAGGTCAATTTCCTGTTCTTTCAGAAATCGCCACACTGTCTTCCAAAGAGGTTGCACCAGTTTGCATTCCCACTAGCAGTGTAGAAGTGTTCCTTTTCCTCCGCATCACTGCCAGCATCTGTTGTTGCTTGTTTTATTAATGACGGCCATTCTTACTGGGGTGAGGTGGTATCTTAATGTAGTTTTGATTTGTATTTCTCTGATGATTAGGGAAACATAAATGATCATGAATAGCCAAAACAATCCTTAGCAAAAAAAAAAAAAAGCAGGAGGTATCACACTTCCAGACTTCAAACTTTACTATGAGGCTACAATAATCAAAACAACCTGGTATTGGTACAAGAACAGGGATACAGACCAATGGAACAGGACAGAGATTCCGGAAGCAAAACCTCTATTTCTCTACCAACTCATCTTTGACAAAGCCTCCAACAACAACCTCTGGGAAGAGGAGAACCTATGCAGTAAATGGTGCTGGGAAAACTGGTTGATCTCTTGCAGAAGATTGAAACAGGACAAAAATTAACTCTAAATGGATCAAAGACCTAAATATAAAACCTCAAACTATAAGAATCTTAGAAAATGCAGGAGACATCCTTATGAAAATTGGAACTGGCAACCAATTCCTGATCAAAACCCCAAGTGCCCATGCCATAAGAGATAAGATAGACAAGTGGGACCTCATCAAACTGAGAAGCTTCTACAAAGCAAAGGAAACAATCAAAAGAGTGGGAAGACAGCCCACAGAATGGGAAACAATATTTGCCAACTGTATGTCTGACAAAGGCCTAACATCTCGGATCTACAAGGAACTCAAATGCGTCACAAGGGGAAAAAAAAGCCCCACTAAAAAGTGGGCAAAAGACATGAATAGACACTTCTCAAAAGAAGATAAATGGGCAACCAGCACATGAAAAAGTGCTCAAATGACATTCTTATTTTGCAGCTGAGGCTCAGAAAAGTCAAGACACTTGCTCAAGGCCATGGATCTAGGAACTAAATGTTCTCCTCCCCCCCTTCCCCCCACCCTCCTCACAAGGGGCTCTGTGCCTGAGGCTACGCTCTGACCACCAGCTCTTTATCAGTCTGTCAGATTTTGGACAGATGCCTCCCAAGTCAGTCTGCTGTTCCGGATGAATGAGATTGACTATTTCATGTCAGTGCAGTGGGCATGTGTCTTTCTGTTTGCTTCTCTTCAGAACTTGCATGCGGTTCTCTTGCATGACCAGATGGAATGAGACCTTTCTGGAGGTGAAATAAGATCTGTTGGTTCATCTGCCTTTTCTCTACATCTTGGGTTGAGGGGAGGGCTGTTGAACTGAACTGTAGAAGGCTTTGCAACTTACGAAGTGCTTAGACAACTTTGTGACTGTAAGGATTAAGATGAGTCCAGCCTAAGGAACAATTGAGCCCTCTGGCTTTTCCAGGTCGCTGCTTCAAGGTCACCTTAGAGTGGTATTCCCTGACAACCTGGCTACCCAAAGCCACACTGCCACTTCTTTCGATTCACAGGCTTGGCCAGGTCCTGGGGTTGTTTGTATTATTGCTTGTTGAATGAATGAATGAATGTCTTCAGTTTCTCTCCACAGCAGTCAAAGTAGCATAAATCCCATCGTGTTACTCTCCTGCTTTAAGCCCGCCGAAGACCATATACAAAAATTAACTCAAGGTTTACCAACTTAAATGTAAGACCTGAAACTATAAAAATCATGGAAGAAAACCGAGGGAAAGCTCTTCTGGACATCAGCCTAAAGAGTTTATGACAAAGACCCCAAAAGCAAATGCAGTAAAAACAAACAAACAAAAAACTGAATGGGATTTAATTTTATAAAGTTTCTGCACAGCAAGAGAAATAACAGAGTGAACAGAAAACCTATGGAACATGAGAACATATTTGTAAATTCTGTCTCAGAGGAAGGAACTCAAGCAACTCAACATGGAAAAAAGGCAACCCCACCAAAAAGTGGGCAAAGGTCTTGAACAGACACTTCTCAAAAGAAGATGCGCGCGCAGTCAACAAACATATGAAAAGATGTTCAACATCACCAATCAGCCCAGAAATGCAAATGAAAACCACAGTGAGATACTATCTTGTGCCTGTCAGAAGGCTGTGATTTAAAAGTCAAAGAACAACAGATGTGGGCGTGGTTGCGGAGAAAAGGGAGTGCTCGTTGGTGGGACTGTAAACTCGTCCAACCTCTATGGAAAACAGTCTGGAGGTTTCCAAAGAACTAGAACTAGAATGACCATCCGACCCAGCAATCCCGCTCCTGGGTATCTACCGAGAGGAAAATAGATCATTATATAAAAATTATACCGCGCTCACACATTGATGGCAGCACTATTTAGAGTAGCAGAGTTGTGGAATCAGCCTGAGTGCCCCCCATGACTGACTGGATAATGATCACGTGGTAAATCTACACATAACACACTGAAATAAGCTAAATCAGCTAATACAATCAAATTGCTAGCCAAGTAATACTATGAACCAGCTTACTCCATTTTGTTGAAAACTTTCATCTTACTTACCTGCCTGACCTAAGAATCAATGCCTACGTGTGATGACAGTGACGTTCCCGTGACCACAGACCTCCAGCTTTGTCTCCTTTGGGCAGGTTATGCTGGCCGTTGCCTACTGGCTATTGCCTGCTGACTGTTCCAGAACTCCTTCGCCATAGCTTCCAGGTGATGGTATGCTTTGTTAACTGAAATCAAATGTTACACTTGGACATTTTCACAGTTTGTTCTTACATTCTGTTAGGGACCTAACCGAGGTAACTCCATTGTATAATGATTCTTCTTCCTTGTCTCTGTGTAACTCCCTTAAACTATATCTTAACAGCAGAACTCCAGGGACTTTCTGGGCACTGGCTATGCCTACCTGACATGAAATTAATCAAAGCTCCTTAACAATCAAAGTTCCCATTCTGGTTGCCAAGTTGTTAATTAATCGTTGCTATGGTCACTAAGTTGCTACGTAGCCAATGCTGCAAATCTTACCTATAAAAGCTTGTCACAAACTGCACCAATTTGTCAAAAGGTATTTTTCCTGGCGTTTGCCTGCTCTTGACCCGCGCGTTAATAAAAATTAATTAAGCTCAGCTTGCTGGCGTGACTTCTTCATGCTTCCTTGGTCATAACACATTTCCACATGAGGTGTAATAAAGCATGTTTACAGAGCAGAGATTGCAGCCAAGGAAAATGGCATGGAGCTGTTTACTTAAAGCGAGTTGACAGAAGCAGGAGATGGCATGCAGTTGCTGACTTGAGGTAAGACCTTTGAGGTCAGCTTTCCTGCTTCATCCCTGTTTTTCTATCTCCCCTCCGAAGGCTGCGCCTTCTCTATGCCTTTGAAGGAAACGCCCATCTTCCCTGTGGTCTCTCCATGTGACCCCCCGGCTGAGCTCGACCTCCTGCGCCCCGCGCCTGCTCTGCTCTGTTCCGCCATACTGGCCTCCTCTCCGGCCCTTGAGGACACCGAGCCTTGGCCCGTGCCGCTCCCTCCGCCGAGAATCCTTCCACCTGCACTTCCACAGCCACGTGTCCTCAGCTCTCTTTCCCGACAGTGGTGTCCATCACGTGCCCCTCCTGCCGCCCCTCCCCCTCGCCGACCCCACAGCAGGGCCTTCTGTGTCCTGGTTTGTCCTTTGCTTGGTTTGGGTTTTTTTTTTTTTTTTTTG
>NW_007055629.1:0-3995 GCF_000164805.1 Carlito syrichta | reverse complement strand
GAGTCTCACTCTGTCACCCAGACTGGAGGGCAGTGGCACACTCCCGGCCACCACAGCCTCGACCTGCTGGGCTCGGGCCATCCTTCCGCCTCTGCCTTCCAAATAGCTGGAACTACAAGCGTGCACTACCACACCGGCTAATTTTTGATTTATTGTAGGGACGAGGTCTCGTCAAGTTGCCCAGGCTGGTCTCAAACCTGCCAGCTCAGGTGATCTGCTCCCCTTGGCCTTCCAGAGTGCTGGGATGACAGGCTGAGCCACCGGGCCCAGCTAAGCCCAGGAGTTCAAGACCAACCTGGGTAACACAGCAAGATCTCGTCTCTACAAAAAGAAAAGAAATTGCCAAAAAAGTCAACCCGGTATGGTGACGCATGCCTGTAGCCCGGCTATTCGAGGGGCTAAGGTGCAGGGTCCCCAAGCCCGGAGACGGAGGCAGCAGTGAGCCAGGGCTGCGCTGCTGCATCCAACTTGGGTGGCAAGGTGAGACCTTCATCTCAAAAAACGGTTACAGGCTGCAGAGTGGCCAGCCTAAAGGCTGGGAAGTGGAGCCCTGGGCAGAGACTAGAGTCAGCCACTCGGGAGGACAAGAGCGGAGTGGGTTGGACCAACATTCGTGTTCTACAGGTGACAGGAGCAGATGTGGATATTCATGATGAGGACCCTAACGTATGCGTACTGAAGAAGATGTAGTTGTTACATGCATCATGGACTGAAGACGAAGACTTAATATTTAAACGCATTAAAATTAGGCCCCGCATGTCAAAGGGTGAGGCAGAGACAGGAAGGCGTTCCGTGTGCAGCCTCTCTGAACTGGCCAGGGCCAGGCCACTGTCAGTGGTTTCCTATACGGAGAAGGTTCCTGAAATCGGTCTCCTGTCCAAGCAAAGCAGTAATTACAGCTGGCGGCACAGGGGTTCCGTGAACCGGCATCTGCATGCTGGGTGAATCGCACTTTTCCTGCTAGTTTATTCCATGTTTGAATCGGAGTCTCACTGTGTCGCCCAGGCTGGGCGCAGCGGCACGCTCCTGGCCACGGCAGCCTCGGCCTGCTGAGCTCAGGCCGTGCCTCCCTTCGCCCTCGGTCCTCCAAGTAGCGGGAACTATAGGCACGTGCCACCACAGTCATCTAATTTTTTTTTTCTTTATTGCGGATGCGGTCTCACCAAGTTGTCAGGGCTGGTCGCGAACCCTCGGGCTCGGGCAAACCTCTCACCCCCCCCTCCCCAAGTGCTGGGATTATAGGCTTGAGCCACTGTGCCCAGCCTGCACTTGCCTTCCTGGTCTCCATCCAGGCTTGCCGGGACTGCCAGAGTGATGGGTCTTGTTAGTCCTCCACATAACCCCCCCCGCGGGGCTTTGGTCCCTCTCAGCGCAAAAGACAAAGTCCTCCTCAAGCCCCTGAGGTCCTGGTGTCCTGGCCGGGCCGCCTTTCGGGCCCAACTCCCACCTCTTTCCCTTGGCTGTCCGGCCTCCAGCTGGGCCTCACTGGTCCCAGAGCACACCAAGCGCTCTCCGGCCTCAGGGCCTTTGCACTTGCTGCTCCTTCTGCCCGGATGCTGTTCCCGACACCCACACAGCCAGCGTCGTGCCGCACGGCCCCCACGCATGTGCCGCCTTCTCGTGGAGGCCTCCCCGCTCACCCACGGGCCACTGCAGCCCCCGTCCCTCCCTCCTTCCCTCCCTCTTGGGCTCCATGGTCGGCTGACTGAGTGGGTTGCCTGGGGCCCGTAGACGGGGCCCTGACGGCTCCCTGGTGTGTCTAGAGCAACGCCTGACACCCAGCCGGGGCTCCAGGCGACCAAAAGCCGTGAAAGCAGCGGGGTGGGAGGGCAGACTTGGGCTCAGAGACGCCCGGCAAGAGGGCCCCTGTGGCAGGACGACTGGGTGTGCGGGGCCGAGGCTGGGTCCCCAGCCCGAAGGACACCGAACGCCGGACCCAGCAGAGTGGGTGTCACCCGCTTCGTCCCTCAGGCCCTAGAAGCCCCTGGGGACCTCTGGGCAGGGCAGCGGCCTGGGTAGAGCCGGCTCTGGGTGAACAGTCCCCCGCTGTGGCCCAGCAGGCTTCGGGGTCGCTGTGGTTGCCCCTGTGGCCACGCAGAGGACTGAGAGCCCCGGCGTGGGCAGAGAGCCCCGGGCTCTCATTTCCGCAGCAGAAGCCCTGAGCGTGCTGCGGCTTCGGCAGCCCCTGCAAGGCTGCGAGCTCTAGTCCGCTCTGTGGGGGCCTGGGCTGTGGACACATCCTCCGCGGACCTCAGCTTCCCCACTGGTGAAATGAGTGGGTCCGGGCCCTCAGACCGGCTCTCTCTCGGCACCCCCCATACCAGAGCACGTGACGGAGACGGATGTGCCATCGCCCCTAGGATGCCGGGCACCTTAACCCCCCGGGCCGGCCGGACGCGCCAGATCCCGGGGCCTCCGTGGGCCGTGAAGGACAGGAGGAGAAGGGCTGCTCCTCTGTGGCAACGGGGACGGGGGCCTGGTGCGGTGTCCTGGGCAAACTCCGGGGCCCAGCACGCTCAGCCGAGGCAGGAAGAGCCCCAGGCTCCGAGCGTGGGCTTCAGAGCCGAAAGGGCCCTGGGAACCTCCCGCTCCAACCGCCTTCACGTCGGGATGGAGGCCCTCGGGCGACAGCGGAGAGGCCACCCTGAGCCCACGGGAGCCGCTCCCGCGCTCAGCACCCCCTGGGCGCCCCACCCCGCAGGAACCCGGGCCGCCCGTTCTCCGGCCTTGGCCGGCATGCCCTTCTGCCGGTGCAGATTCCCGAGGAGACGTGCCTCTCGGGAGGTGGACGGCAAGCTCCGACACTGGGACTGGGGTGAGGGCGCCGGGATTTGAGGCAACGCCCAGCCCGCGCTCTGACCTTTTCCCAAACTCCCTGTGGGCAAACGCAACGAGGGTCCCTGGGCTCTCGCGCCCTGTGGTGGGCACACTTTGCAGAGCCGGCGCGGGACACTCACGGCGGGGGCGCCTCACACGAGCTCACCCCGAGCAGGTGGTCCGGGCCAGGCCGAGTGGCGCGGACGTTCCCAGGCCTTCGGTCGTCTCGGGCTAGTCCCCAAACGCAGGCTCCGTCCCAGCGGGTCGGGGCGAGTTCCAGATTCTGCGCCTGTCACCAGCCCCCGGTGACGGCCGCGGGGCTGGAGCTCGGAGAGAGGGAATGCTCAGATTTTCCCATGCTCTCCTCGGAGCGGGCCGGGGGAGGTGCTTCCCTCTGCGCCCTCTCAGGCCTGACGCTGGGGAAGGGGCCAAGAGGCGAGGACAGCGTGGTGAGGGCGCGCATTCACCAAGCCCCTTTGGGCTCAAAGCCAGAACTCCTCACACCCCTGGCAACACCGGGGTCGAGTCTAGAGGGAAGGAATTTTTTTCCTTTTTGAGTCGGAGCCTCACTGTCGCCCAGGCTGGAGCGCAGTGGCAGGCTCACGGCCACCACGGCGTCGACCCGCTGGGCTCTGGCGATCCTTCCGCCTCAGCCTTCCGAGGAGCCGGAACTACAGACACGCACGACCAGGCCCTGCTAATTTTTTATTTATTGTAGAGACAAGGTCTCGCCCAGTTGCCCAGGCGGGTCTCGAACCCGCAGACTCAGGCCATCCACTCGCCTCAGCCTCCCAAAGAGCTGGGATGACAGGCTGAGCCACAGAGCCTGAGGGAAGTAATTTTGACAGACAATTTTGCGGGCTGGGCACTGTGGTTCACACCCGTCATCCCAGAATTTGGGCGGGCTGAGGTGGAGGACCACTTGAGCCCAGGGGTTCGAGACCATCCTGGGCAACATAGCAATATCCCATCCCTTCAAAAAGTTGGTAAAATTAGCCAGGCATGGTGGTGGGCACCCGTAGTCTCCGCGGCTTGGGAGGCTGAGGCGGGAGGATCCCTTGAGCCCAGGAGTTGGAGGCCGCAGGGAGGTCTGCTTGCACCCCCGCACTCCAGCCTGGGTGACAGAGCAAGACTCCGTCCCTCTCGGAGAGGAAAAGGAGAGGAAAGGAAAGACCACG
>NW_007055628.1:0-1437 GCF_000164805.1 Carlito syrichta | reverse complement strand
CATATCATCAGCAAAGAGGGATGACTTGACTTCTTCTTTGGATTCCCCTGATTTTCTTCTCTTGTCTGATTTCTCTAGCTAGGACTTCAAACATTATGTTGAACATGAAGGGTAAAAGTGGGCACCCTTGTTTTATCCCAATTTTCTGGAGAAGTGCTTTCAATATTTGTTCACTTAGAAATATATTGGCTGTAGGCTGATTGGAGATGGCTCTTACTCTTTTGAGTTATTTTTCCTCTATTCCCAGGTGTTCAGGAGTTTTTATCAAGAACAAATACTAGATTTTCTCAAAAGCTTTTTCTATATCTAATGACACACTCACGTGATTCCTATTTTTAGATCTGTTGATGTATTTAATTACATTTATGGTCTTGTGGGTGTTGAACTGGCCCTGCAGTCTGGGGATAAAGCCTACTTGGTCATAGTGGATCATATTTGAGATGTGTTGTTGGATCTGATTTGTTAGAAAACAATGAGAAAATATTTATTCTAACAGGTTTTACATCTCTTAAAAACAAAATTCAAACACAAACTAACAATAAAAAACACAGCCTTATTGTTTTCTCTTGGTAGAGAATTAGAAATCTTAATTTATTTTTCTTGTGTGCTTTGTGTTTGTTGGTTTAACATTTTATAATTGTCTGCATTATTATTGTCAAACATGTTGTTATCAAACATGTCAATCATGTTTTCCTACTATGTTAGTTCAATTTAAAGATTAGAATGATTCAGGAAATTATCAGTTTTTTACTTTAAGAAATTACTTTTTTATGGTATCAAAGCAAACTAGACATATAGTTTTTAAAACTAATTAAATGGCCTTTGACTTAAATACTGCATAAAAAATGAAAGGAATCCTCTTTTAGGAATAAGTACTGCATAACCATGTAACAAGAATAGGACTAGTGTTCTTTCTTTATCATGACATAGATTTTGCAATGATAACGGTAGTACCTGTTTGAAAGATATTTAAAATTCACAGGATGTTTCTGTATGTGTAACTTTGTTTTGTTCTTAAAATAAAACTATAAGTTAGGTTTCATTAAATTTTTGTAAATATGAAATTTTAGGAAGACTGCAATTCTTGCCAGTATTTTGCAATTAAGAAATAAAAGTATAATTTGTGGGTCCATATATTCTATCATGAAACTTCTCTTTTATAACTTATGGAATTCCTCATACAAAATAAATGTCTCAGAAAAAAAAAGGGATGAGAAAACAAAGGGATCTTAAACGTTGGCCTGAAAATTAGTCAAGTTTATTATAGGTTTATTAGATAACTGCTTGCTTTTAAATGCAGTTTTATAAAGTTATTGTAAGAAAAAAGTAACTTTAACTTTTATCATTAAGAACAACTCCACGGATTGCCTGAGACCTCATTTCTACAATAAATCAAAAAATCAGCCAGGCGTGGTAGCACATGCCTGTAATTCCGGG
>NW_007055627.1:36413-54053 GCF_000164805.1 Carlito syrichta | reverse complement strand
GATCAGCCCCTCCCTTCCCCACCCCCAGTCCCTGCCCCCCAGCTGGCTCCCACCCCCACCCCAGTTCTGCCGAGCCACCCAGCGGCCTCGTGTGCAGCCCTGATTGCAGACCTAATAGGGTCAGAGCTCAGGCAGGGTGTGTCCTGCAATGCCCAGACTCTTGCTCCCATGTCCAGCCTCACATTTCCTGCTCTCTCCCAGCATCCCCCACCCCCCGCAGGAGCCTTCTACCTGCACCCCCCTGCAGAGCTCCACCTCCATGCATCCCCCTCTGGGCAGCCCCCTGACCTGCCCTCCAGAGCTGTGGCCCTCTTGCACCCTCTGCCACCCTGTAATGGGGAGGACAGTGCCTCGTGCATGGAGCCCGGCTGTTAAAGGTCATGGTCTAGAGCCTGGGGTTCTGGAGTCATGCAGATCTGGGTTCAAATCCCCTTCTCCATGCTGTGCGGCTTGAGGCAAGTCACTTAACCTCTCTGAGCCTCACTTTTCTCCTCTGGCCAATGCAAGCTGCCCTTGCTGAGATGCTGGAAGAATTTAACGTGCCACTGTCCAGGGCACAGGGCTTGGGGAAGGTAGGGAGGAGAGCCTTTTCCTGAAACCTTGGTGCAGCTGCTGTGCCTCCAGCCTGTTTCCTGCCACGCTTATTGCTGTCCGTGAAGCCCTCACCTGCCTCCAGTTCCAGTTCCTCAGGCCCCATCCCCATGGGTGCTGGCTGGCTGACATCATCTGGGACCCTTGAGGACACCTCTGGAACAGCAGCAGCCTGAGGCTGGTCAGCAGCTGGCCCCTCCTCCAGGGCACGCCGGAAGGACCGGAACAGAGACTGGGAGGTTCGCCAGAGCTGGGTTGGGGTCTCCTTGGAGGCCTGGGTCAACCTCTTCAGGCTTGCTCGGGAGAAAGTACGCCTCAAGGTGCCCAGGCCGGGCCTCACGGCGTCTTCGTGGTGGGCAATGGACTCCTTTCCACTGCTTGTCCGCTGGGTGCCCTGAGCTGGGGTCTGGGGCTCCCCGGGCTCCTTGGGGCTTCCCAGCTCCAGCCCAGGGGTCACTGTCCGTGGCGATGGCATCTTGTCAGAGCAAGAGAGCTGGGAGTGAGAAGGAGGATCAGGAGGCGTGGAGGACACCCAGCCCTGGGGAGTAGATGCAGAGCTATGTGGGCCCTGTGATGCCTAGTCAGGGAAGGCTTCCTGGAAGAGGCAACCCTCAGGCTGTCAAAGAGGAAATGTCACCAGGCAACTGTTCCGGCCAGAGCCTTCTGTGTGCCAGGCTGCAGCTGGACACTGAGATACAGGTCTTCCCTGGGTGCCATTCCTCTCTCAGCCTGCCAGGGGCCAGACCTTCCCATCAGAACTGGATGCAGGATTTGAACACAGGTTCTGGCGCCCGGCCCGCAGCTCACAACACCCGAGGGCAGGGCCCAGCAACCACATTCAGGACTTTCCAGTGTTAGGTCTGCAGTCCTAAGAAACACCCCCCCACCTTACCCTCCAGCCCCTTTGTTGCCCTCCAGAGTCCTTAGCTCACCCCCTTCAGTCCAAAGGGGAGGGCAGGGACCCCCATGGAATCCATCTCCTTCCCTGGGCCACAGAACTGGAGGGAAGCCATGTGGGGCCTGAGGGCACTGGCCAAGGCCACCCTGTGGCTTATCGCAGCCCGCAGGGAGGTGGCGGGAGGGGCCTCGGGTCTATATTTAACCGGGGGCTGGGGGGGGCTCCCAATACTGCTTCCCATCCACTGCACCCCCCACCTCCACGACAGTGAGCTCCGGCCCTTCCCCCACAGGGAGTAGGGAGGGGTCCCAAGGGCTTGAGAGTGCTGAACCAAGGCTGCCCCTGCCCCTCCAGGGTCCACAGCTCCGGGAGCCCCGATAGGCTCCACCCACATCCGCTTCCAGCCCTGCCCAGCCTGGCAGTGTTTCCTCTTCTGGCTTCAGGCTATGCTGGGCTGGAAGGGCGGAGGGGAGCTTCCTGGCCGGTACCCCCCACTCACTCCACCAGGTGAACCTGCGATGTCTCACTTTACCCCTGGAGAAACTGGAGGCAGAAGAAAGGGCTGGACCTATCACAGACACAGACTAACCAGGCGCAGGACCCCCAGCCCACCCTCAGGGACCCGCCACCCCAGGGGCTAGGACTCAGCCCAGGCTGGAGCCAGCACCTGACCCTTAGTGACTTCGGGCAGGAGCTGCCCCTCCTCAGGCCTCAAGTGGCTGGGGGAAATAATGACACTGGGATGGCCAGGGCTCAGACCCTCCCCCCCCCCCCCCCCCCCCCCCCGCAGCGAGGTGTGTGTCAGAGATCCACTGAGTCCTACCTTCCCCCAGGTTTCCAGGGACGATCGAGCAGCTGGAGGAGGCCAGGCTGAGGGAGCGATAACCCAAGTGATTGATGGAATCTTATCAGCCCCGCCCTGGTCACAGGTCATTGGTCTCCTCAGGCATCAGGGTTCAGGGATCCAGCCGACTCAGCCCCAACCCACACATGCAGGGAGCCCATCTGGCTTCCACTCCACTGTCCCTCCCTGGTGTCCCTCAGCAGCTGGCACCCAGCAGGGCAGGGTGTCATGAAGAGAACAGTTCCGGCTCATGCTGCACCCACTCTAGTCACGGGGGGAGTCAGGAGAGACAAGCCAGACTCCACCTTGGTTGGGGAGTACCCACTGTGTGCCCAGCCCAATGCCCAGCACAGACCAGCCCCTCATGACAATGAAGTTGGGGGTGTCATTTGCCCATTTCCCAGAAGAGAAGCCTGAGGCTCAGACAGAAGCGGGGTGAGCCTCAGGTCACACAGTTTAGGGTTGGAGGCCTGCCTGGCATCTGGCCTGTGTCTCCCAGTACCAGGGAGTCAGGGTGGCTGCCCAAGGGGCCTTTCTCCAGGTTGAGGGACTCAAGATGGTGGTGAGCCCCACAGTGGGGTCAGCCGTGGAATTCCTCTACCAGGAAGCACAGGGACAGATTCTGGGGTAAGGAGAGACAGCTGGGCGGGTGAGTCTCCTAGGAGGTTATTCAGGCTTGAGGGTCACCCACCTGCTCAATTACCTTTGTCCCAAACCAGAGCTGCACTGAAGGGCCATCAAACCCCCCAGTGGCCCCTGTAGTCATGCCACCTTTGACCTCATGGCTTCCCAAGCCATTCCCCTCACCCCCCTTTTTTTTGAGTTGGAGTCTCACTCCTTCACCCAGGCTGGAATGCAGTGGCACGGTCAGGGCTACTCCAGCGTCGACTTGCTGGACTCTGGCGATCCTTCTGTCTCAGCCTTCCAAGTAGCCACAACTACAGGTGTGTGCTACCACACCTGGCTAATTTTTGATTTATTGTAGAGACGAGGTCTTGCCAAGTTGTCCAGGTTGGTCACGAATTCACGGGCTCAGACATTCCACTCGCCTCGGTCTCCCAAAGTGCTGGGATGACAGGCTTGAGCCACTGTGCCCGGCTTTTTTTTTTTGAGACAGGTCTCACGGTCTCACTCTGTCACCCTGGCTGGAGTGCAGTGGCACAATCACAGCTTACTGCAGCCTCAACCTCCAGGGCTCAGGTGATCCTTCTGCCTCAGTTTCCTGAGCAGCTAGGACTACAGGCCTGTGCCACCATGCCCAGCTATTTTTTGTTTGTTTGTTTTTGGCAGGTGGTGGGTCTGGAACTCCTGAGCTCAAGTGATTCTCCTGCCTTGGCCTCCCTAAGTGCTGAGATTACAGGCGTGAGCCACCACACCCAGCCCCCAAGCTATTCTTGACCTTCCCAAAGCACAAGTTCACCCAGGTCACTCCTCTGAGCGGAGGAGAACCTTTTCCAGGCTCCATACTGACCAAGCCCCACAGCCTGGCATTCAAAGTCCTCCCTTTCCCCTCCCACTGGGAAAGCTTCACCAGCTCCACCTTTGGGTTTGTGGGTGACATGCACCCCACCCAGCCTCACGGGCCTCGTCTCCATCCCCTGCATGTCCTCCCTTCCACCTTCCCCTCTGGCTGCTCCCTCTCCTGCATTCACCTCTTTGCTCTCCTGGGTTTCAGGACTGCAGAGTGCAAGCGCCCCCTCCAAGGAGTCCTCAGCTTGCTCCTCACCACCTGTCCTTCCATTCATCTGCTTGGAGGGCACTCAAGACGTCCCTGTGGTGCCGTGGCCCTCCTGTAATGGCCCGGCAGCTCTGCCCATCATTCCAGGGCACAGCCAGGAAGTGGGGTGAGCCGTCCAGTGCAAGGGTACCCCATCCTTCCTAGGCCTGCTGGGCTGAGACCTGCGAGCTCCTTTCACACAGGCCCTGCCCTGTCTCCCCTGTGCCTGTCTCCCCACTACCCTTGGGGCTTCTCTCTGGGTCTCTCTGATTGTCCCCAATGCCTTCAGGGTGACCCTGGCTCCTGTGTTGCTGGGTTCCCTAGCTGGTGCTCAGATCTGGCTGAGGCCCTGGAGACCAAGGCTTAGCCTAAGCCCGGGGCCCTGCTCTCTCCTGGTGGAGCCGATACACTCACTGCAGAGTCACTGGCAGGGAAGGAATGCTACCCCCAGAAGACACAAATAACTGGGCGTGATGGCTCAAGCCTGTCCTGAGCACTTTGGGAGGCCGACGCAGGATTGCTTAAGCCCAACCTGGGCAACATAGTGAGACCAGACTGCTTAAGATCAGCCTGGGCAACATAGTGAGACGCTTGTCTCTACGAAAATTAAAAAATCAGCACGGTGCAGTGGCATGCACCTGTAGTCCCAGCTACTCAGGAGCCTGAGGAGGAAGGATTGTCGAGGCTGCCATGAGCTGTGATGGTGGCCCCGAACTCCAGCCTGGACAGCAGATAGAGACTCTGACTCAAAACAAAAAAAAACAAAAAACACAGACACAGAGACCGAGACAGCCCGGGTCACCCCACCTGTGACAAAGAAGTCAGATCTAGCCTTCTCCACTCTCTCTACCTCCAGCCCCTGCTTCTGCCCTCTTGTTTCCTGAACCTTCCCTCCCATATCAGTTCTTCATCCTCCTGGTCATCCTCCAGCGCTCACCCTCTACTCCCCATCCTCCCCACCTACCCTGGGAATGGGCGTCATCTCCTGCTTCAAAGGTCAAAACTAGTCACCTCCATAGGCAGATGACTGCCTGTACCTTAGGCCTTAGCCCTGGGCAACCTCGTCCTCTTACCTCCCCACCTGCCGTCCTCCCGGTCACAGCCTCCTGACTGTCCCCTGCCTGAACCCCTCAGGTGCCATTTCCCTGGAGTTGTGGCAAGGGGAGTTCTTGTCAGAACATAGATCTCCTCTGAACTTTCCTTGCAGGCTGGAAGTCTTCTGAAAATAATGAAAAGACAAGGATACTGCCCTCACGACCACTTCTAACATATGCCTGGAAGAACCAGTTGTGGAAAGACGCAGGAAAAACAAGTAAAAGGTGTAACTAGAAGGCAAGAGCAGATAAAACTTATTATTCATAGACGATAGGATTGTTTGCTTAGAAAATCTGAGACCGTGGATTGCCTGAGCCCGCAGGTTCGAGACCCGCCTGGGCAACTTGGCAAGACCTCATCTCCACTATAAATCAAAAATTAGCCGGGTGTGGTAGCGCGCGCCTGTAGTTCCAGCTACTTGGAAGGCTGAGGCAGAAAGATGGCCAGAGCCCAGCAGGTCGAGGCTGCGGTGACCGGGAGCGGGCCATTGCACTCCAGTCTGGGTGAGAGTGAGACTCCAACTCAAAAAAAAAAAAAAAGAAAGAAAATCTGATACCAAAAATTAGTGGCACTAATAAGAAAGTTTAGTGCATTGTGTATGTTGATTATGCAGATACATCAATAGCTTTCCTGTACCCCAGTGAAGTCTCTAGAAAAAGACCCTTAAAAGGCTCCCCTTCACAGTAGAACATAAAAACCTACTGGGCTGGCTGTCCTCAGAAGAAGCATAGCCTCCTCCTTAGCTTGGCATTCAAGTCCCTTCCCGACAATCCCTCCGCTTTACTCCCACTCACTCACCCACTCCGACCGTGCAGAAGTACTGACCTCCCTTCTACACCTTTGCACAGGCTGTTCTCTCTGCCTGCAGTGGCCTCAGCCCCACCTTCTCTGGCTGCCAACTCCTTGAAGACTCAGCAGAAGTGGCTCCTCCCCTGAGAAGGCTTCCCTGGCCAGGTGAGCCCAGACCATGGTCAGCACCTCCTGGTCCCAGTCCTGAGTACACCTCCTTCCATGACTGAGGGACAATCATAGGGCCTGGGATGTCTCTGCCCCTGGACCAGGAGCCCCCGGACCCAGCCCCCAGCCATGACAGGAAAATAAAAAAGGGAATCTAAGTACAAGTATGAGTCCGTGGGCATGTCCACACTTTGGTGTATATTGACTTTGCCCATGTGTGTGTTGACTGAGTGTGTCTCTGTGTGTGTGTGACTCTGTTGTGGTGTGTGCCTCAGTGGATTCATGAGTGTGTCTCTGTGAGTCGTGTGTGTGTACTTGTCTGTGCCTGAATGCATGTCTTTATGTCCTGTGTGTCTGTCTGTTTTCTCCGTGTGTGTGTGTGTATGTGTGTGTGTGTGTGTATGTGTATGTGCGCACATGTGTGTGTCCGCTGTGATTTGAGCTGGCACTCTGGCTTGGTCAGCCGGGCTCTGAGCCTAGGCCGTTGGCCTAGAAGGCCACTAACAGAACCGGAACAGTCCTGAGTCCAGCGTGTCCCCGGCCACAGCATCACCCTGTGTCCTCCTGCTCTACCTGCCCTGAACATACCTGCTGAGTGAGCCGACTCGGCCTCAGGTAGGCCAGGGCCGCCTGAAGGAGTCAGCCCAGAGGGCCCCCAGGCCCAGGCCCAGGCGTGGGGCCTCTGGTGAAGCTTGAACGAGTGGCCAACAGCTGGGACTTCCCAGCAGTGGTCAGCGAGGGCCTGGTCCACCCACAGCCCCACCCTCTGCCCAGACCCCATACTTTCACTTTCAGACAAGTTCCCACACCCTCTCCATTCCAAGGCAATCACTCCAACCTTCGATTTCTGGCAGTCAGGGGCTCAGGGGCCACGGGAGGGAAGGGCTGGGGAGGATAGCACTTGTGGGATTCAAGGCTGTAGGGTGTGAGTACTGCCAGGGACTGGTGACGGCCAGCCCCTTCTTCTGTCAGAGTCCAAGGGGAGCAGGCACTGGCTGGGGGGCGCCCAGCCCACAGTGCCCAGGCCTGGAACTCCTCCCTGAGGGGTAGAGACTAGCACCAGGCCTGCCCATCAAGTCCATCCCAAGACCCACTGCCTGGTGTTGAGAACCAGAAGAACAGAGCCATGGCCTCCTCAGGGAGCTCGGAGTGACAGCAAGGGAATGGTTGTGAGCCACATGCTTTTCCTGAGAGCTTCTGGAGCCAGAGGGAGAGGGCCCCAGGGGACAGAGAGGAGCACACTCGGGAGTAAGGAGGGATGGCATTGGGGCAGGGGGCAGGGGGCAAGGCCAGGCAGGCAGGGCCTGTACCTGATGAATGGGCCCCTGCCCCGACGGTGGATCAGGATGCAGCTATGTTGCAGGAGGGTCACCGAGACTTCCCAGAAGAGGCCACCCCCACCCTTCATGGGGGGATTCCACCGCTGGCGTCTTAGGAAAGCAACTCGGGGAAAATCCAAGGAGAACAGATCTAGGCCTGTCCCAACCTGGGCTGGGGCCACCAGGGCATGTGGCGGCGTGGAGATACGCTGGAACAGGGTGCAGAGGAGGACAGAGAGACGCGGTGGACGGGTTGCGGAGGCAGACAGAGCTTCACTTGCGCATCCGTGTCCTAGCTGGGCTGTCATAACATGGGCCACAGACCTCAGGCTAAGGGGCTTAATGACAGACATTTATTCTCCCCCAGTTCTGGAGGCCAGAAAGCTGAGATCAAGATGTGGACAGGGTGGTTTCTCTGGAGGCATCTTCGTGGTCTGCAAACGGTCCCCTCTCCCTGGGTCTTCACGTAGTCTTTCCTCTGTGGGCATCTCTGTACATATCTCCTCTTCATAGTAGATTAGGGTCTGCCCTGATGACCTAACATTAACTTATTACCTCTTTATTTTTTTTGAGTTGGAGTCTCACTCAGTCGCCCAGGCTGGAGTGCAGTGGCATGCTCATGGCTACCCCAGCATTGACATGCTAGGCTCTGGTGATCCTTCCACCTCAGCCTTCCAAGTAGCCGGAACTACAGGCATACACTACCATGCTCGGCTAATTTTTGATTTACTATAGAGTTGCTTGGACTGGTCTCGAACCTGCAGGCTCAGGCAATCCACTCGTCTCGGCCTCCCAAAGTGCTGGGATTACAGGCTGAGCCATCAAGTCCGGCCAACTTATTACCTCTTTAAAGACCCTCCTTCCAGCTGGACGCAGTGGCTCATGCTTGTAATCCCAGAATTTTGGGAGGCAGAGCCAAGAGGATTGTCTGAGCCCAGTGGTTCAAGACCAGCCTGGGCAATTTGGTGAGACCCTGTCTCTACAATAAATCAGAAAATTAGCTGGGTGTGGTGGCATACATCTGGGGTTCCAGCTACTTGGAAGGCTGAGGCAGAAGGATCATCTGAGTCCAGTAGGTCAAGGCTGCAGTGGCTGTGATTGTGCCACTGCACTCCAACCTGGGAAACAGGGTGAGACTCTGATTCAGAAAAAAAAAACAACAACAACCCTATTTCCAACTGGGTGGGCATGGTAGCTCATATCTATAATCCCAGCATTTTGTGAGACTGAGGTGGGAAGACTCTGAGTCCAGGAGTTCAAGATCAGCCTGGGCAAGTTGGTGAGACCTCATCTCGACAAAAAAATCAAAAAATTAGCTGGGCATGGTGGCACATGCCTGGAGTCCCAGCTACTCAGGAGGCTGAGGTGGAAGGATCACCTGAGCTCAGGAAGTTGAGGCTGTGGTGAGCTGTGATTGTACCACTGCACTCCAGCATGGGCAACAGAGTGAGAGCTCCAACTCAAAACAAAACAACCCCAAAACAAAAAAACCTACTTCCAAATAAGATCACATTCTGAGGTACTGGGGGGTTAGGACTTCAACATATGAATGGGGGAGCACAAAATTAAACCCATAGCAGATTAGAAGGTACCTGAGGGTCAGGCATGGTGGTTGACACCTGTAACACCAGCACTTCGGGAGGTGGAAGTGAAAGGATTGCCTGAGTCCAGGGGTTCGAGATCAGCCTGGGCAAGTTGACAAAACCTCATCTCTACAATAAATTAAAAAAATTAGCTGGGCATAGTGGTTCACACCTGGGTTTCCAGCTACTTGGAAGGCTGAGGTGGAAGGATGACCTGAGCCTAGTAGATCGAGGCTGCGGTGACCGTGAGCACACCACTGCCTTCCAGCCTAGGTGACACAGTGAGACTCCAACTCAAAAAAAAAAAGGTACCTGAGATACTGCAGCACCCCACTTTCATCTGCAGATGGGCCAAGATAAACTCAAAGATGCCAGTAACTCCTCCAGGAAGCCCTCCAGTTAGGCTCTTAAGTCATTAGCCCCCAAACCCTGGGTGTCCTGTGAGAAGGGGGTGAAAAGAGTCAAATTGAAGCCTGAGAGGTGCCCAGTCAGCCGGTAGGCCTTTCCTCTCAGCCCAGCCTGGCCTGCTGGCCCACCTCCCAACCTGGATGTCTTCAACAGGCAGGGATGACAAGTCAGAGGGGATAAGCACAACTCACAAGACAGAGCTGAGGCCCCAAGATGGCTGTCCAGGGCTCAGTGACCTGCTCAGAGCCACACAGCTGGCAAGAAAGGCCAGGACTGTGGCTCGGGTCTCTGGCTCTCAGGACTGGGTCTTCCCATGAGGCCAGAACTTATTGGACTGACTTCACCCCTAACTCCCAGTTCACAGGGCATGCCAGGGTTCTGTGTTTGAAAGCTGGGGGTGCCCGGAGCCTAGGTTTGCTCCTGGACTTCCCCCCAACTGCCATCTACAGCCCATGAGGTTGTGACGTTTCTTTTATTCCAGTTCCACGTTTCCTCTGAACCCTGTCTGTAAAATCCCTTTGGAAAAGTCCCAGCCTTGTCTCAGAGAAGCTTGGGGCCCAGAGCTGGTCTGGCTGGGGTCAGGAAAAGGCAGAGTGGGGGTGCAATTGAGAGGGAGATGCATAGCCAGGGATTCCAAGTAGACTGCAAGCTCAGCTCTCCATGACCCAGGGAGAGACACTTTCATCTCCGAGCCTCGGTTTACCCAGATTTTAAAAATGGAGTTATTGTTGGGATCAGATGGATTCACCTTGGCCGAGGACCTGGCTCCCAGGTATGGAAGGGCAGGGAGAAGGACTCTCCCCACCAGGGACTTGCCTGACCTCGGGGTTCTTGGGCGGCCAGGCTGTCACACCCAGAATGTAGATGTCAGAGGTGGCCATTTCCACATACACCGCTGCTGGGTCCAGGCTGAAGGGCAGCGTGAGAACACGAGGCCTGGGTTCCCTGCTCTGCCCCCAACCTGCTGTGGCAAGCCCTACTGCGTGCTGCAACCTCTCCGAGGCGAATATTGCACAGCTGGGGGGGTCCACCTCGGAGGCGCCGGGCGCTGATGCCCGTTCTTTCCCCAGTATCCCCGACCGATACCAGGGCAAGTCTCATCACGATCCCCAGAGGCGTTTCCGCAGGTTGCCGGGGCGGGGCTGTGGGTGGGCGTGGCTCCTCTGGCCCCGCCCCCTGTCGTCACTAGCCGCGCCCACTGAGACTCGGTCGGGGGTAAAGGGGCGGATCCCGCGGCTGGGCGGACGGGGCGGGGGGCGGAGATGCCCTGCCCCTTCCACACTGAGCCACCTCCCGCGGTGGGCCCCCGACTCCAGCTCGTGGGACCTCCAGTGTGGGTCACCTCCACGCTGTTATATGGTGCGCTCCGGATCCCGCCCGAGCTCAGCTACTCATCAGCCATGGGACCTCCAGGCAGGTCGTGTTGAAATGGGTACAATAATCCCCACCTCAGAGGGATTATTAAGTCTCAGTCAATGGTCCCCTCGACCACCCACCTCCCGGCTCTCTGGACTGCTCCCTCACCTCACATTCCACGTGTCGGCAACGATTCCTGTGGTGTCCGCCCCACTCCGATCCCCACACCCCCATCCTGCTCAAGCCACCCTGTCCCTGGCTCCAAGACCAGAAGGACTTTGAAGGGCCGCCCAACCGTTGTCCTAAGCTGTAAATCGGGAGCTGGGGGAGCACGGGGGACATCTTGGGCCCATGCACCTGGCCTAGAGTCCACAGGTTTAAAATTCAAGCAGGCTGCCAGGTGGACTTCCACACCTCTCCTCCCACCTCTCTGGCACTTGGGGGGTTGGGCTATTTTTAGAAGGAAGTTGGACTGGAGAAAGTACCTTATTCATCCTGAAGGTTAGCAAAGCATCCAGGAAAGAACAGAGGCACCAGTGTCTCCCGGCTTCCTCCAGCTCACCAGGCCCCTGGCCTGCCCGCCTAGGTCTGTGAACTTTGTTGAGCTAACATTTATGGAGTGTTTTCTTGAACCTGGCTCAGGCTCACCAAGGGCAGCGGCCAGGCTGGGAGGGGCTAAATATTTGGGGGAGAGGGCCCTAAACCACTGTCAGGTTTTTGCCCACCTCTACCCGCCGTGCCAGCCCCAGCCAGGCAGTGGGCTCTCTTTGTGCAGCAGGATAGAGCCAAGAGTCAATGTTGATGGACCTTGTGGAGGGTAGGACCCTCATGTGGGGCAGGAAGAGGGGCCTGCTCACCCAAATTCACTTGTGGTTTCTGTGGCCAGCTTGGTGGTTTCCCAGCCTCAGGGATGGCTCCATAGCCCCAACCAAGGCCAGCCTTGGGCATCTCACTTTGCGCCTTGGTTTCCTCTCTATAAAACGAGATTTTGCAAGGATTTGGGATTTAGCGAGATCCAACCTGGAATAGGGCACCCCACCTGAGGTACCATCCCTGTGCCCGACTGCACTGGGGTGGGGGGTGGGAAGTAACGGGGCCCTCAGGCTTCAGCCCCAAGGAGGCCGAAGGGGAGATGGGAGGCCATCTGGAGGAGGCCGGTCCTGCCTTGGGCAGCCTTGGCTGAGGCTGAGCCAAGAGAGGGTCCCTGGGCAGAGGCACCAGCAACAGCTATTGGACAGTCCCATCTCTGAAGACCTCGGGGCATCTCAGCCCTGCCCAGCCCACCTCTCCCCACCTTCACCCCCAGTGATCACCCACTTGGCACTCTGGACTGGTCAGGCTGGACTCTGAGCTGAGGCCTTGCCCAGGAGGCCACCTGCAGAACCAAAATTGTTTCCAGCCCCTTGAGACCCCACCACGTGTGCCTACTGGTCACCAGGAAGTACCTTTATTTCTGCTTCAAACCATGTAACAAGGGGGCTATAATTCAGACCTGGGCCATGAACAGGGAAGGGCAGGACTGTGGGCCTGACCAGACCCCGGGAGACAGGAAGTGGCTGTTCAGCTCTGCCCGCAGGGTGTCCCACCAGGCCTGGCCCTGTCTGTTCATCAGCCCGGCTACCTGGAGTTTTAAGGCCCTCTCAGCAGCTGGAGAGCAGAGACTGGCCCCATCTTTGTCCTATCACTGGGCCGGGTGTACCTTGTCCTCGGAGCCAGCACACTTGCCGCCAGCATCGTCCACAGCCTTCCCTGATGCTCCCGGTAGACTTGGGGAGGGGGCTGCAGAAACATAAGGCCTCTGTGTCGGTGGGGGGCTGCAGCCGGGGTGGATCCCAGGGGCCTGCAGTGAGCCTAGGCTGGGGTGGTCAAGACTTCCTCATGGTCAGGTGCTAGGCCAAGGAGGGGGGTTGGAGCTGGGGTTGGAGCTGGGCTCTGGGAGCAGGAGCGCCCCCACATACATCAGAGTAAAGGGGGTGGCACAGTGAAAGGGGTCCAGGCAGACCCAGGGGCCTCCCTAGAGCCCATGTCCCAATGGGTACCCAAGGGACGGTCCCTGATGTTATCCTGGGTCCTGGACAGGAACTAACAAGAGACTGAGGGTGCTTTGGGCAGAGGTGGGGGCTGGGCCTAGGCAGACTCCTTTTAGGCTCATGCTGTAGCAGGCTCACTGACCAGTTGGGCAGCTACCCCAGGCAGAGCTGAGGTTTGGGGAACGGGAGAGACAGACAGGGTGCTAAGTGACTCCAGCTGTGGCTGAATTCACTTCCTCCCCAGGGGACAGATCTCCAGGGGTGTCCAGAAGACAAAACCTCCCAGGACACAGCTCATGCTCCCTCTCCAGCTCCCAGTGGCTCTCAGAGCCTTCACAGAGGCTGCCATTGCTCTCAGCCTGCTGTCTCTCCTGTGCCTCAGGCCTGGCCTCAGCTGACCCCTCTCTTGCTCACATGGTCCTCCTCCTGGAGGACCTTTAAACAGGTATCTTCAGCCTTTATTTTCTTTTATTTTTTGAGTCAGAGTCTCACTGTCTTCCAGGCTGGAGTGCAGTGGCACACTCATGGCCACCACAGCCTCGACCTGCTGGGTTCAGATGATCCTTCCACCTCAGCCTTCCAAGAAGCTGGAACTACAGACTTGTGCCACCATGCCCAGCTAACTTTTTGATTTATTGTACAGACAAGTTGCCCAGGATGGTCTCGAACCCATGGGATCAGGCAATTCTCTTACCTCTGTCTCCCAAAGTGCTGGAATTACAGGCATGAGCCACCATGCCCAGCTACTTCCAGCCTTTATTTTTATTTTTTTATTTTTTGAGTTGGAGTCTCACTCTGTCACCCAGGCTAGAGTGCAGTGGCACACTACTGGCCACCGCAGTCTCAACCTGCTTGGCTCCAGAGATCCTTCCGCCTCAGCCTTCCAAGTAGCTGGAACTATAGGCGTGCGCTACCATGCCCAGCTAATTTTTGATTTATTGTAGAGACCAGGTCTCGTCAAGTTGCCTGAGTGGGTCTCAAACGGCGGGCTTAGGCAATTCATTCACCTTGGCCTCCCAAAGTGCTGGGATGACAGACTGAGCCATGGAGCCCAGCCATACCTTCAGCCTTTAAACAGGCACCTGCAACTGGGACGGGAATCTGCCACCAGGCCAGCCCAACCCTGTCAAGTGCATCTGCACCCTCACCCCTTCCAGCCCGAGTGGACAAGGCACATCTGTTCCAAAGGTGCTGGATAAATGAGGAGGCCTGGCTGGTGAGGGGTGGGAACATGTGGTCACTCATTCAACAAGTGTTTACAGAGAGGTAACAGACAGAGGATCCAAGGGCAGACAGTTGGGCGGGCATGAGCAGGCTGGAGGGGACAAGGCCCTGCTTGCAGGAGTGACAGAAGGAGGCCTACTTCTGACCCAGCCAGTGGCCACCCCCTCCTCCCTCACTCACCAGCAGCAGCCTGGCTCTGGGATCCCTCTGGGGGCCAGCACAGCTCTCCACTTTCCACGGCACCTGCCTCACTGGACTCCACCACGATGGAGGGCAGCCGCTGGCCCAGCCGAGGGCCCTTCCCCCAGGTGCCCGCCGCAGCCTTCAGGGAGGGTGGGCAGGAATCAGGGTGATGCCAGGCCAGGGGCTCCCACTTCCCTCCAACTCCTGTCCTGCACCTTGCCCCACTCGAAGGGTCAGGGACCCTCCCGCCCAGTCCTCAGAGCAGGGGTGAGCTCATGTGTGTTTGCACATCCCCGAGAGGTGTCCCAGCCCCTCCCCTCCCCCACCACAGTGAGGTGGGACACTCAACCCCTGGGTTCACAGCTCTCCAGGGGGCATCCCACGACCCACCTGGGTTCAGCCCCCAAGAGCCCATTTCACAGACTGAGTCTGAGGCTGGAGAGGCCAAGGTCACCAGGTGTGAGCCCAGGGCTTCTGCACACACCTAGCAGCTTTCTGAAGATGGAGTCCTGTGCAACCCCTTCCTGGGGTCTTTCCTGCTGGGCCCTTGGCCTCCTCCGGGCTCAGAGGAGCTGGCAAGAAGTTGCCATGGCAACCCTAGGATGCTGGGCTTGCTCTCGACTCATTGTTCAGTGCCATAGGCGCGTGCGGGGGCTGCCTCCCAGCCCTCCCGATGCCCTTGGCATCTCTGCCTCCCATTCATGCCTTCCAGGTCACAGTGCTACGTGCATGTCCCTCAGTACCCGTGGCCCTGGCCTACGTGCCTGTCCCCATGCCTTTGCTGGGGCAGACTCCCCTTCCTGGGGCTCCCTGCCTCCCATCCCTCTCACCTAGAGGGGCAGCTGCTGGTGTTTATCCACCTTCCCTTAGGGGCACATGGACCCAAGCACAGGCAGGCACATAGGTGGGACTTGGCAGAACGTCCCCAAGACCCTCACGGCAGAAGCCCATGGACAGTTTGTTTTGGGGCTTGTTCCCGGGCTCCCACCCAGGCTCTTTCAACCAAGTACCACAGGGGATGGGTGTCACTGGACTGGGATATCTGTGGAATTAAGGAGCAGATGAGCCTCAGAGGACAGCAGAGCAGGGACCCAGCCCTGCCCCAAAGGCTGGACCCTCCTGGGTGCCCCCCTTGTGCTGACATTGCCAGGTCAGGGGCTCCTTCCCCAGTCTGGAATCCCCCCACGTGACACTCTCCTTCCTGCCCTCAAGGTGTGCTGCTCAGCCCCGAGTGCACCCCTTGGAGCTTGGAGCTCCGAGGTCTGGTGGTCCTTTTTCTGCCCACCCTGCCAGGGAGGCTGTGTCTACAACCCCAGACTCCAGACCGGCCTCTGTGTGACTCTGGACTGATCACCTCTCTCTGGCCCCACTGTTCCTGACGAGAAGAATGGCCTGACCACAGTATTCAGAATATTAAGACTGCAACCCCTGTGTAGGAGCTTTTTAGTTTCATCGACAGCTCTCCACACTCTCCTTCCACCCTGCCCCAGAAGGCTGGAGGTGGGGGCAGGGCAGCAAAGGGCAAAGTGTGTTTTGGGGAACAACCCCTGGGTTCCCAGTCAGGAAGGAATGCTGAGTGAGCCAAGGCAGCTTGTCTTCTAGTGCATGATCCACTACACATTTATAAAAGAGCGACCCAGATGGGTCAACTGAGGCTGGCAGTGAAGCAAGGTATGTCCCAAGTCATGGGCCGGGGTTTGAGGCTGGCTCCCTCCTGTCCCTCCAGGACCCCTACCACATACCTTCCCTGCAAGGCCTCCGGCCCCCTTCTCAGGGCCCAGCTCTGACGTGGCGGGCTGGGGGGTGCTCATGTTGCCACCACTGCTGAGCTGCAGGAGGACAGGGAGAAGAGATGAGGTGTCCACTGCAGGTCAATGCTAGATCCCACCCTCCTCCAGAACCTTCAGTCCACCCCACCCAGGCCCATTACCCACAGCTCCAACCAGACCTCTACCATGGCTGCTCCCTGCCCAAGCCCGCCATCAGAAAGGGCACTGGACATTTGCCACACAATGTGTCCATGGCTGTAGGGGGCAGGAGAGGGAGAGGTTGACTCAGCCTTGTGACCCAGGAAGGCTTCCTGGAAGAAGGTGAGCTGATCTGAAAGCATGAGGGGTGAGCAGGAGGCAGCCAGGCTAGTTGGGAGGACAGAAGCATGTTCTGAGACAGGAAATTGTGTGAGAAGG
Organism: Carlito syrichta; assembly: GCF_000164805.1. Classification (NCBI taxonomy): domain Eukaryota; kingdom Metazoa; phylum Chordata; class Mammalia; order Primates; family Tarsiidae; genus Carlito; species Carlito syrichta. The sequence goes on along the minus strand of NW_007055627.1, from coordinate 37,662 downwards.
ACACAGAGTGTCCAAGGGACCCCAGTGGGTTTCTGAAACAAGAGACTGAGAGTAGCAGGGACTGAGTTAGGGTAGGGCCCACGCCAAGGTGCCAGTTGCTCCCTGAGTACACACACCCACACACCCAGAGCCAGGCCCTGGCACCCACAGTCAGGGAAACTGACATCCTGCCCACACTTGGCCACACCCACTCTGGTGGGGACCAGGGACAAGGGATCCCAGAGCTAGTACAGCAAGGATTCTGGGAAGAGGGTCCCCACCAGGAACCACCCACACTGGCCTCAGACTCTCCACTTGCACTTGGGCTAGGTGGGCTCTTGGGGCCATGCCCAGGCCAGAGGCAGAAATGGGGCGGGGTCTGGCAGGCAGGGACCTAACTGCAGGCTGGAAGGTAGCAGGGGGCCACAGACAGGGGAGGGATGCTGGGAGGGGAAGGGGCAGAGGGAGTGCAGTGACCAGCCAGATGGGATGGCTGTGATGCCCACTGAGGTGTGGAGGGTGGTCCCTGCCCGCCAGCAAGTAGGGAGGCCTGCTATTCTGGAAAATGAGCTTTCTTTCAACCCACCATCTGGCTCAGGTCAGCTTGGGTCCCACTAAGGCCTCGGGAAGGCTGGGAGAGGCATGTGCTGCCCAGACCTGGGGGCAGTGGGCAGCTGAGCCACACTCTCCTGGGCTCCACCCAATGCTGTGACCCACCCTCTACTCTTGGGTCTGTCCCTCCATCGAACCCTTCCACGGACCCCCTCCCAGGACCCCAAAACCCAGACTAGAGCCCAGGGCAGCCAGGACAGAGGTCCAACAGCAGAGAAGGAAGCAGAGGGAGAGGTATGAAAATCACTAGCCACAGAGACAAGGCAAAGAGGCGACAGAGCTGGAGACAGAGGAAAAAGAGAGACCGAGAGAAGACAGATCAGACCAGAGGTGAGAGCACGCAGAGACGGGAAGGGTGAAGGAGACGTGACAGACCTGTCACTTGGAGTCACCGGGGCGTCAGAACCAAGTGTCCAAGGACTACCTCCCCGCGGCCTCACGCCAGGGTCCGGTGCCAGCCGGGGCCCCGCACATCGAGGCTCCACCACCACACTCCGTGGCTCCCGGGCGTGCGGGCCAGGGACGCGGGCGCAGCCCCGGCACGCTGTGCCCCCAGCAGGCGCCTACCGCCCCAGGCTGACCACGGAACCTTCCCGGGAAGCTCCGACTCCAAGGTCCCCAAGCACCCCTCCTCCTCCTCTCCCACCCTCCCCACCCG
>NW_007055627.1:34321-35501 GCF_000164805.1 Carlito syrichta | reverse complement strand
GAGCCCAGCAGGTCGAGGCTGCGGGGGCCGGGAGCGGCCACTGCACTCCAGTCTGGGTGACAGAGTGAGACTCCAACTCAAAAAAAAAAGAAAAGGAGCAAAGTAACCCCGGACGTTTTCTCTTATTCAGCTGGTGTTCAAGCCTGACCCCTGAGACCAAGGTGCATAGTCTCATCTGCACAAATCTTCCACTGTGAAGCACCCACCATGACCATCCAACGGCGAACTTCCGCTCAACCATCTGACATCCGGTAATAGCCTAATGTCCATCCCGGCCACAATCCTGTCTACCCTCCCCCATTCAACCACCACCATCCACTAACCATGCACCATTCAACTCCCATCCAATATCCAACATCTATTAGCCATCCATCCCAGTCACCATCCGCCACCAACCACTATCCATCTACTAACCATCCACCATTCAACCTCATCCAACACCCAACTTCCATTAACATCCATCTCAGTCACCACCCACCTTCAGCCACTCTCCATCCACCAAGCATCCACCATTCAACTCCCATCCAATATCCAACATCCATTAATCATCCATCTGCAGTCGCCATCTCCCTCCAACCACTACCCATCCACTAACAAGTCACCATTCAACCCCTTTCCCATATCCAGCATCCATTAATCATCCATCCCAGTTATCATCCACCTCCAACCACCATCCATCCACTAACCATCCACCATTCAACCCCCATCTAATACGCAACATCCATTAGCCATCCGCCCACAGTCACCATTCACTCTCCAGCCACCACCCATCCACTATGCATTCATCCCCTCACCTCTTACACAGTCACCAAACATCGCTAAGATACCCATCAATCCAACATTCATTCACCATCCATCCATCACTCACTGTGTGACAGCTTTACATCAAATACTTAACAACTGTATATCCACGCATCATCCGTATATCCATCCGCCACATGTCTAATTCAATCATCAGTCTCCTATCTATTTACTACCAAGGTATCCTGATTTATCCATTAGCCTCCATTCAGTTAGCCACAGATCATCCATCTACAATTCAGCCATCATCCATTTACCATTTGGCATCCACCCATACTTTAATGAGCTATGACCCTCCATTCATCCATCCACCAGCCATCTACCACCACATCTCTCTTTTTTTTTTTTTTTTTGAGTTGGAGTCTCACTCAGTTGCCCA
>NW_007055627.1:27417-33792 GCF_000164805.1 Carlito syrichta | reverse complement strand
GAACCCACGGGCTCAGGCCATCCACTCACCTCAGCCTCCCAAAGGCGCGGGATGACAGGTTGAGCCACCGAGCCCGGCCCCACCACATCTCTTATCACCATCCACCACATAGCTATCCGTTCATTGTCCATCTCTCAATATCCCCCATCTGTTCATCCTTTATCCTGCCATATTCACCCAAAATCCATCCAAGTACCATCCACTATCCAAGTTAATCCATTCTAGAAAACGTTGACTGCCTTTTATGTCGAGCATTGTTCTGAGGATAGAGTAGGGAGGCAGCTGTGAGCATTCCTCCGCCATTACGATCCACACACCATCCACCCAGTCACTGTCCAGGCATCATCCTCCATCCATTATTCACTCTGCATTTCATATTTATCTCCACTCATCGTCCATTCACCAGCCACTTGGCCTCTATCCCTCGTCTTCCATCTGTACGTTCACCCTACATCACTAATCGCTTTTCATTTGTTTACCATCTCTCCATCTACTTACTCACCATTCACATTTCATGCGTCAGTTTCCCAAGATGTAGTCATCTAAAATTTAACCTTCATCCATTCATTTGTCACCAAATCATCATCTATCCATCTATCCACCCTTCACCTTTCACCTCTGCTTCCACACTACACAACCCATTATTCATCCCCCACCAGTCCTTCATTTATCTTATATAGGCCATCCATTCCCCACATGTGTGCCATCCAGCCATCATCTGTCCACCACTTATGATCCATTGGTCATACATTCATGAAGATTTCCCTACCATCCACCCATCCGTTCTCTGTGGATAAATCCACTGCAATTATACACCATCCATCCACACTTTTTTTTTTTTTTTGTGGTCAGGATCTCACTCTGTTGCTCAGGCTACAGTGCATTGGCACCATAATGGCTCGCTGCACTCAACCTCCTGGGCTCAAGAGATCCTCCCACCTCAGCCTCCCAAGTAGCTGGGGCTACAGGCACATGCCACCACATCCAGCTCATTTTTTTGTGATGGTTTTTGTAGAGACAGGGTCTCAGTTTGTTGCCCAGGCTGGTCTTGAACTCCTGGGCTCAAGCCATCCTCCTACCTCAGCCTCTCAAAATGCTAGGATTACACATAAATTACCATATCTGGCCCATCTATAATGCCTTGATTCATCTATCCACCAAGCATTTACTGCCTATTGCCTGCAATTTATATCCACTATAGATTCTTTCAGTTCCCATCAACCCATCAATTCAGCAGCCATATCCATCCATTTTCTGTCTATCAATTCACAATCTCTTTACCTATCCATCATCACTTGAGCAACCACCACTACGCAGATGCATTCCCCACCCACCACATTCCATCCTTCGGCCATCTAGCAGCAGTCTCCAACCTTTTTGGCATCGGGACTGGTTTCATCAAAGACAATTTTTCCTTGGACTAGGGTGGGGGGAAGATGGTTTCGGGGTGATTCAAGTGCATTGCATTTATTATGCACTTTATTTCTACTATGATTACATTGCAATATATAATGAAATATGTAATTCTATGTAATAAACAATAAACACTTCTCAAAAGAAGATATACGGGCAGCCAACAGACACATGAAAAAGTGCTCAGCCTCACTCATTATCAGAGAAATGCAAATCAAAACCACATTGAGATACCATCTAACCCCTGTAAGAATGGCCATGATTAATAAAACAAACAACAACAGATGCTGGCGAGGATGTGGAGAAAAAGGAACGCTTCTACACTGCTGGTGGGAATGTAAACTTGTACAACCTCTCTGGAAAACAGTCTGGAGATTTCTGAAAGAACAAGAAATTGACCTTCCACATGACCCAGCGATTCCCCTATTGGGAATATACCCGGAGGAACTCAAATTAGTCTACAAAGAAAATACCTGCACACGTATGTTTATTGCAGCTCTATTCACAATAGCAAAAACATGGAATCAACCATGTTGCCCATCGAAGCTGGACTGGATAAAAAAAATGTGGTATATATACACAATGGAATATTATGCAGCCACAAAGAACGACAAATATATGGACTTTGCAGCAACCTGGATGGATTTGGAGTCGATCATACTCAGTGTTTTATCACAGAAACAAAGAACAGAGTTCCACATGTTCTCACTTACAAGAGGACCTTGAAAAATTATAATGCTATAAGAATGATTGGCAGTAATGGGAAACTGTTGGTGTGTGTGTGTGTGGGGGGGGGTGGGATTACCAGTTGAGAAAGGAGGGTCATACCTCATCAACAGGGGTACCTGCTGATCAATGTTTGTATACCTAACCCTAAATTGTATCCCACATCTTTATAATAAAAATTTTTTAAAAATAAAAATAAGCCGGGCTCGGTGGCTCAGCCTGAAATCCTGTGCCTTTAGGAGGCTGAGATGAGTGGATTGCCTGAGCCCACGGGTTCGAGACCCGCCTGGGCAGCAAGACCTCATCTCTACAATAAATCAAAAAATCAGCCGGGCGTGATAGCGTGCCTGTAATTCCGGCTACTTGGAAGGCTGAGGCGGAAGGATCGCTGGAGCCCAGCAGGTCGAGGCTGCGGTGGCTGGAAGCGGCCACTGCACTCCAGTCTGGGCGACAGAGTGAGACTCCAACTCAAAAAAATAAAATAAATAAAATATATGTAAAGAAATATAATGTAATATAATGAAATGGTTATATCTAATTATACAATATAGATAATTATATATTACATTATACGTAATTATGGATAATTGTACAATAATTATGCCACCACTATAGCTGTATGATTAAAGTACATCAACTCACCTCACTTGCCTCTCACTGATAGGGTTTTCATATGAGTCTGCAAGCAGTTGATTTATTAGGGTCTGTGTGCAGTCAAACCTCACTGGTAATGTTAATCTGTATTTGCAGCTATTCCCCAGCACAAGCATCACCGCCTGAGCTCCACCTAAGAACCTCAGGCATTAGATTCTCGTAAGGAGCACGCAACCTAGATCCCCCCATGCTCAGTTCACAATAGAGTTCACACTCCTTTGAGAATCTAATGCCAAAGCTGATCTTACAGGAAGGCAGATCTCAGGCAGTGATGTGAGCAGTAGGGAGTGACTATAAATATAGATGAAGCTTCACTCACTAGCCTGCCACTCACTTCCTGCTGTGCAGCCCAGTTCCTAACAGACCACAGGCTGGTACCAGTCTGTGACCAAGGGATGGGGACCCACCATCTAGGACCACCCTCTGTCATGGGCCCAGCACCTCTTTATCCATCAGTCCACCCGCCCCCATATACACATTTTACCCTTGCACCCATGATTCAGTCTTTCATTTTTCACCAATCATCCAGCCACCAAGAAACACACCCACCCGTCATTCTTCTGTGTGTCTCTGTTATCCATCCACACAAGCACCAGTCGACCATTCTCCCTTCTGTCTCTTCACCATACACCTTCATCACCCGTCCATCCATCTTTTCTCCTTTCCTTTGTCCATTCTTTCATAAACGAAACATGCATGAATTAATAAGTATTAATATTGAACATTTATTATCCAATGTCAGTGCTGGATTCAGGGATCATCCAGATAAATAAGATCCAATCCAAATTCATGGTCAGATGGTCCAAAAAGGGGAAACAGGTCAGACAGAGAAGGGTCTGTGGGAAAACGTATATTGTGTTGAAATGTTGGTGTCTCCATCTCCTGGAAGTGGAATGGATCGGGGTCTTTGGACAAGTTCCTCAGAAGGAGGAGAGGGCAGGGGACATCACAGCAGGGTCAGCAGAGACCCCAGGCACTGTGGCTGCAGTCTAGGAGACCTGAGGATGATGGTGTAGACAGAGGTGCAACTGCAAAAGAAGGTGGTAGAGAGCGTGTGAGGCTGGGAATACCCAGCTGAGGGTATTAGGCCCACAAGGACCCAGTTGGCTAAGTTCTGAGATGAGACTCCCTCCCCCAACCGTATGCATATACTGCTCAATGCAGGAGCAAGAGACCAGAAGGCCAGGGCTTGCCTCAGGGATCACGGCAGTGTCAGATTGAATCAAGACACCTGGCATCCTTGTCACTGTGGCTGCAACTGCACCATCTCGACACCCAGACACCTTTGTGTCAGGAAAGTCTGTGCAGGCATGCTTCCCCTTCCATCGTCCTGTCCCCACAAAGGCCACCCCCACCTCCTTGCCACTTGGGCAGAAATTGCTCTCCCTACTTGTTAATGCAGTTGTTAACTGTCACCTAAAGTGTTAACTGACAGGCGCCTGGCAGTTTCTGGGGGTGGATCCTAATAGGGCTCTCAGAAAGTGCTCAAGACTATCTCGAGACACAGAACTGTGGCAGCTGGGGTGGGGATTGTCTTTAAAGACAAACCAGGGCTAGGTGCGGTAGCTCACACCTATAATCCCAGCACTTTGAGAGTCCAAGGTGAGAGGACTGCCTGAGCCCATGGGTTTGAGACCACACTGAGCAACTTGGTCAGACCTCGTCTCTACAATATATCAAATATTAGCGTGGTGGCAAGTGTCTGTAGTTCCAGCTACTTGGAAGGCTGAGGCGGAAGGATCATCTAAGCCCAGCAGATCGAGGCTGCAGTGGCCGTGAGTGTGCCACTGCCCTTCAGCCTGGGCATCAGAGTGAGACTCCAACTCAAAAAAAAAACAAACAAACCTGGAACCCAAATCCAGCCTGCGGAGTAAGCCTCGGGGGCCATCTCTGCTTTCAGCCTCCGAGTCGGCTTCTTCCTCTCCCTCCTGTCCTCACCATGGGCCTTTCTCCATTGGAGACAGGTGGACCCGAAGGCAGGAGTTGTGTTTCCGCCCCGCCCAACCTTTGCTGTGCATCCCAGGAGCTCCTGCCCCTCTCTGGGCCTCCATGTCCCTACCGCGCTGAGGCTGTGCTTACCTTCTTTCCAACACACCTTCCAAAGTTTGAATGGGGGTGAGGGCAGCACAGATGGGCTGGGGGTGCTGTGTGGGTGCCTGGCTGAAAGTCTGGCTCTGGGCCAGGAAGGCTTGTTCTTGGCACCCCCTCTTGTGGCCATCTTAGGGTAAAACACCCCAGACTCCCAGGGTGGTTGCAAGGGAAAGTGACAATATAGAATTAGGGTGTTTCATTTGCATATCTCTGCAACATTTTTTTTTTTAAGAAATGGAGGTCTCACTGTGTTGTCCAGGCTGGTCTCAAGCTCCTGGGCTCAAGAAGTCCTGCAGCCTCAGCCTCTCGAATAGCTGGGACTACAGGTGCATGTGGGGCCAGCAGTTACTATTTTTTTTTTTTTTTCAGTTGGCATCTCACTCTGTCGCCCAGACTGGAGTGCAGTGGCCGCTCCCGGCCACCAGCCTCGACCTGCTGGGCTCCGGCGATCCTTCCGCCTCAGCCTTCCAAGTAGCCGGAATTACAGGCATGCGCTACCATGCCCGGCTGATTTTTTGATTTATTGTAGAGATGAGGTCTCGCTGCCCAGGCGGGTCTCGAACCCGCGGGCTCAGGCCATCCCCTCACCTCAGCCTCCCAAAGGCGCGGGATTACACGCTTAGCCACCGAGCCCGGCTAGCAGTTACTATTTTGAAGGGTGACATGAGCATTGTTGTCCTAGATTTTGTCCTCATGTGCTGATCCTCTGTCGGAAGGCAGGTCCAAGACCAACCCCTCTGCTCTATTCTTGGTGGGCTGGGGGGCAGAGGGTCCAGAATAAATGACTCCAGGGGAGGCATGCAGGGTCCCAGGGACGGACTGACTGAGGGAAGACGGAGGTCAAACTGGAAGAAACCTCCACGCCCTCCTCCTGGCTGTCCCACCCCACCAGGATGCCCTGGGGCAGGAATTTTCCATTGTCTTGCTCCAACACTACATCCCCAACCACTGGATATGCATGGACTGCACAGTGTTTCCGGACGTTTCTCTCCAGAAGTCAATGATCGGGCTTCAGAGTTTTCGTTTAGTTTTGTCTTAGTCAAGTTCCCACTCTGTCACCCAGGCTGGAGCGCAGTGGCCCAATCGCGGCTCACCGTAGCCTCCAGCTCCTGGGCTCAGGTGATCCTCCTGACTCAGCCTCCTGAGTAGCTGGGACTACAGGTGCACACCACCACACCCAGCTATTTTTTCTGTTTTTTTGTAGGACAAGACCTCGCTGGTCTTGAACTCCTGGGCTCAAGCGATCCTCGGGTCTCAGCCTCCCAAAATGCTGGGATTCTAAGTGTGAGCCACCGGGCACGGCTCAAGAGTTTTTTGTCTTGTTTTGCTTTTTTAATGCCACAGTAAGAATCGTACTAGCAGGGAAGCCGGCGCGCGCCGCGGAGAGACCCGGCACTGCCTCCCCCAGGGCCTGCCCGGGAACACGGGGGCGACAGATCCGACTCGGGGCCACTCCTGAGAGGAGGACTCGGTCCTCCCGGGAATCCGGCT
>NW_007055627.1:14220-27107 GCF_000164805.1 Carlito syrichta | reverse complement strand
CTAGTCCCACCGCGGAGCTGACCGCGGTGGGGGGGCGGGGAGGAAGGGAGCTGCCCCAGGCCACGCCCGCCGACGTCACCGGGGCTGAGGTCATCCTGCCCGCCCCACCTCGGCTCGCCCAGCACAGGGGACAGGGCGAGTCGCCGCCCTGCTGCGGCCCCGGTCTCACCCCATCCGCTGTACTCGTGGAGAGGCTGAGGCCCGGCGGGCTGAGGCTCATGGCGCAGTGGGGTGGGGTCGGTCAGGTGTTACCCTCCGCGGCCTTCTGAGGACCCACGGCTGGCAGCCTTCCGCTGGGGAGCCTCGGAGACACGCCAGGTCCTGTCGCATGCGGCCCCCACCCGCACCAAGGGGCAGCTCCTGTTGGCAGAGGTGGGGACCGGTCCTTACCCAGGACGTGTTGATAAATGAGCAGTGATCAACATGAATAACAAAGCTTAAAACATGTTCTCGGTGACTCACGCCTATAATCCCAGCATTTTGGGAGGCCCATGCCTGTAATCCCAGCACTTTGGGAGGCCGAGGCAGGAGAATCTATTGAGTCCAGGAGTTCAAGACCAATCTGGGCCACACAGCAGGACCTTATCTCATACCAAAATGAAAACAGGCCGGGCGCAGTGGCTCAAGTCTGTCATCTCAGCACTTTGGGAGGCTGAGGTGAGGGGATTGCCTGAGCTCATGGGTTCAAGAACAGCCTGGGAAACTTGTCCAGACCTTATCTCTACAATAAATCAAAGAATTAGCTGGGCATGGTTGTGCATGGTAGTTCCGGCTACTTGGAAGGCTGAGGCAGAAGGATCACCTGAGCCCAGCAGGCTGATGGTGGGGTGGCTGTGAGCATGCTACTGCACTCCAACCTGGGCAACAGAGTGAGACTCCAACTCAAAAAAAGAAAAGAAAAAAGAAAGAAAGAAATAAAATAAATTAGCCAGGTGTGGTGGTATGTGCCTGTAGTCCCAGCTACTCGGGAGGCTGAGGTGGAAGGACCACCTGAGCCCAGGTGGTTGAGGCTGCTGTGAGCAGTGATGGTGCCACGGTACTCCAGCCTGGGCAACAGAATGAGGCCCTGCCTCAAAAAAAAAAAAATTAAAATATATGCCCCTCAAAAGAAAATCCTTGTTGTTATACTGGTGAGTTTTTTTTTTTTTTTAGACTCTATTTATTTATTTTTTTGTTTTGTTTTGTTTTTGAGTTGGAGTCTCACTCTGTTGCCCAGACTGGAGTGCAGTGGCCCCTCCCGGCCACCATGGCCTCGACCTGCGGGGCTCCAGCAATCCTTCCGCTGCAGCTTTCCAAGCAGCTGGAACTACAGGCGCGCGCTACCACACCCAGCTAATTTTTTTATTTATTGTAGAGATGAGGTCTCACCAAGTTGCCCAAGCGGGTCTCGAACCCACGGGTTCAGGCAATCCACTCACCTCAGCCTCCCAAGGCGCGGGATTACAGGCTGAGCCACCTAGCCCGGCCAGTGGTGAGTTTTTAAAAATGCATGTTTGTATACCATTTGAATACTTTGGAAGGCCACATCATGATTCCAGTTGAGCCTACATAGCACTGCCTGCCTGTAACTAGACTGTTTTATCGATAACTGAGCCCCTGTGAGCTTGGAGTATCATCTCATTTTACGGAGGAGGAAATCAAGGACAGCGAGGCGGAGAAACCTGCCCAGGGCCACAGAGCATCGTGAGGGGCCAGGCTCAGACCTGGAGTGGCTGGGCAGTCATGAAGCTAACCACTGGGCATGCGAAGAGCCAGGGGTGGGGAAGCACCCCTCTCATTGTACTCCGTTTGACATGGTCTGGCCACACCCCAGCCAGGCTTGGGACCTCTGTTCCTCCCAGCAGCGCTAGGGACAGTGCTGTTCACCCATGTCCCATGGACAGAGCAGATGCTAAGACTTGACGCAGGAAAGTGACTTGTCCCCCGGCCACAGCTGGAAGAGGCCTGCTAAACTAGGAAGCCCCAAGACCAGGGCCACAGGGAACTGCTCCCTTCTCCTGCCCCAGGGGCGCCACAGACAGGCAGTAGTGCCAGGCCCGCAGGCCATGCATAAACTGTGTTTTCCCGGCAGCCTCTCATGTGGCCCCCACTTCCTGAGTCCCCTGCCCCAGGGGCAAAGCTATGACAGCAGGTGGGGGAGGTGGGAGTTCAGCCCCTCCTGGGGGCCTGTCCCCACCCTCCAGGGTGAGGGGCAGGGCGGGACCAGTTCAAGACCAGGTCGGCCTCCGCCCCTCACCCTGGAGGGTGGGGCCTGGCATCCCCAGCTCGGCCACCTCTATGTGCTGGGCCTGGGCCCCTCTGCGTCCATCACCAAACACAGTGCCACATCCAGCTGTCCCCCCAGGGGGCTGCACCTGGGCGGAGCTGGGTGGGATGTCTGGACTCAGGCTCCCTACTCACTGGAGAGTAGAGAGGGGTCCCCCCAGGCTGATCTAGGGAGACTGTCTTCGGAGCAGGAGGGAGGGGCGGGGTTAGACCTACAATAACAGTGAAATATGCACGTTGAATGTGAGGCGTCCACTGCACCCACCTGGTACTTTATCTCACTTGGTCCTCACAGCCTGGCAGGTGGGGACTGAGATGAGACCTCTCAGCAAATGAGGTGTAATCTGCCAGTGGGTGGAATCGTCTGTCTCAGCTCAGGCGGGTGAGGTGGTGGACTGGCAGCCCGAGCCTCCACACTGATGCCTTCCTTAAGGTCGCCCAACCTCCCTTCCTCCATTTGCACTCCACCTGGCCAAGAGCAGAGGCCCTGAAAGGAAATCCACACCAGGGGTGTCAGTGTAGAGATCACAGCAGCCAATCTCCTTACAGGCCCTGGCCTGGCCTCAGGAGGGGGCCTCATCTTCCTAGGGACAAGGACACCAGGGTCATTTGTTTTATTTTGTTTTTTTGTCGAGACAAGATCTTGCTATGTTGCCCAGGCTGGTCTTGAACTCCTAGGCTCAAGCAATCCTCCTGCCTTGGCCTCCCAAAGTGCTGGGATTACAGGTGTGAGCCACCACTCCTGGTCCCCAGCATCATTTGAAAGGAGGCATCCTGCTGTTTTGTGGAAAGGCAGGATAGCACGGTAGGTCAGGCTGACCAGGCTCAAAACCAGGCCCTGCTATCTATTAGCGGTTACTGCACCCTTCCTAGCCTCAGTTTGCTCTTCTGTAAAATGGGGGCAATTTCTGTCCCTAACTCTTCCATCCCCATGTGGGTTGGAGTCAAGGTCCTCCAGGTGCTGAGCACAGAGAAATGAAGAGTGTTTGTAACCTTGTTGTGACTCCTCAGTGCCCTGCTTCATGGCTCTCCCCATGCTGCCTCCTCGCTGACCTCCTGTCCAGCCTCTACACCCACCCCACCCAGGTGTGAGTAATCCCTCAGGTATCACTGTAGGGAAGTTGTAGGTCAGAGGCTCCAAAGGACCCTGAATGCCAGCCTAGGATCTCCCTTCATCCTCAAGGCAGTGGGGAGTCATAGATGGCTTCTGAGTAAGGGAGCAATGAGACCAGAGCCAGCCTTTGGGAAGACGCCTCTGGCAGCTGCTGGGAGATGGACGGGAGGACAGCAGAGCCGTGACGGGATTACAAAGGCTGTGTTGACCAGGACCTCCCATCTTTCACTTTCCATTGTCCCTGCTGTCATCACCTGTTACCTGTTAGTGTGACTGTAGGACTATCTGTATGTACTTACTCAGTGTGACTGCAGGCTGCACCTGAGACCCCCATGAAGCCCACAGCGATGGTGACAGAGGGTCTCTTTCCCCTTTCCAATGAGGAGCTGGAGTCACAGAGCCAGTGAACCCTATCACCCAGCCCGCAGGGCATCCCAAGCGGGCGGCTGTTGGGTATTGCTGGGTTGGGTGCTCCTGGGTGCAGGAGACATTCCTGGCTATGGTGGGATGTTGCCCGCAAGGACACGCATAAGGGGATTAGGAGGGCAGGGTTTACGGTCAGGTCTAGACCAGGGTGCCCAGAGGCAAGACGCAACACTCCAGAGAGGACAGTGAAAGCCAGGCAGTGCCGCCAGCCCTCGGGCCGAGAGCGGTCAGGCAGACATCACTCTTGGCTAGAAGGAGAGAGCAGAGGGGGTGACACTGGATTCCAGAAGTGAAAGAGTTGTCTGCACTTGACCACCTGGAGAGGAAGGTGACCCTTGGTCAGGGACACTGCCAGGGGCCGCATAGCAGTGAAGGAGCCTAGAAGATAAAGTGCCCCTACTGTCCCTCCCTTCCTCCCATGGTCAAACCCAAGTGCAAGCCAGAGGCTGAGAGTTGATGGTGCCCACATAGGCAGCCTCCTGGACACAGAGCAGGGAGAGAGGTGGTGGTCTCTGAGGGGCATCAGAAGGCATAGTGCATGGCTGGGCATGGTGTCTCACTTTGGGAGGCTGAAGTGGAAGGATTGCTTGAGCCCAGGAGTTCGAGACTAGCCTGGGCCAACCTCATATCTACTAAAAAAAAAAAAAAGAAAGAAAGAAAATAGCCAGACACGGTGCCTCACTCCTGTAGTCCCAGCCTCTCAGGAGGCTGAGGTAGGAGGATCCCCTGAGCCCAGGGGTTCCAGGCTGCGGTGAGCCATAATCGTTGTGATCATGCCACTGCACTCCTGCCTGGGTGACGGTGAGATCCAAACTCAAAAAAAAGAAGAAGACCTCTAGTGCATGAGTGTACCACTGCCAGCTCCTTTCCACCCATCCCTTTGGTCCCCTCTGCCATTGGACTGTTTACAAATAGACCCTCCCGGAATCACCCAAATTTGAGGGTATCAGCTGTTTCCCGCCAAGACCCAGACTCATGTTTTTTGTTGTTGTTTTGTTTTTGATTTGGAGTCTCACTCTGTCGCTCAGGCTGGAGTGCAGTGCCACACTTACGCCACCCCAGCGTCGACCGGCTGGGATCTGGCAATCCTTCCATCTCAGCCTTCCAAGTAGCCGGAACTACAGGCACGTGCTACCATGCCCAGCTCATTTTTTAATTTTTATTGTCGTGATGAGATCTCAGCAAGTTGCCCGGGCTGTTCTCGAACCAGACTCATGTTTTAAGCCCAGGTGGAGCCCTGCCATCCAGCTCTACTCCAAGGCCGTTCCCAGCCTGGCTCCCCTCACCTCGGGTGGTAGGGTCTTCAGAACTGGCGTTCTGGTTTTCTGAGGCTGTGCATTTGGCCTTGGCTACTTGGGCCTCTAGGATAATGGCCTCCCAAATCCTTGTTGCTGCCCCACTCCTGCAGCTCTGTGAGAAGGAGAGAGGCTCTTCTCCCTACGTTCCAGTTCCCCCACCCCATCCACCCCTGCAACCCCTATAGCTCCTCCCATCCCCTCCTGGCTCCCTCATCTCCATCCATCACACAAACATTTTTGTGGGCATTCTTTTTTTTTTTTTTTTGCGTTGGAGTCTCACTCTGCCGCCCAGGCTGGAGTGCAGTGGCACGCTCACAGTCACCGCAGCTTCGACCTTCTGGGCTCAGGAGGTCTTTCCACCTCAGCCTTCCAAGTAGGTGGAACTACAGGTGCTCACTACCACACCCAGCTAATTTTTGATTTATTGTAGAGATGAGGTCTGGCCAAGTTGCCCGGGCAGGTCTTGAACCCACGGGCTCAGGCAATCCACTCGCCTTGGCCTCCCTAAGTGCTGGGATTACAGGCTGAGCCACCGAGCCCGGTCATTTTGTGGGCACTCTTTTTGTGTCTGATCCTAGCAGAATATTGGCCTATGTGCTTGATGGGATGGAGAGCTGGGACCATCTTTGGGTCCACGAGGGGCGGTGTGCAGGAGAAGTGTCTGGCTCCTGGAGGGAAGCTCCTGAGAAAGAGATGGGCCGACAGGAGCCGTAACTTCCAGTAGAAAAATGGACCCATGGCCAGGCTCGGTGGCTCAGCCTGTAATCCTGCGCTTTGGGAGGCCGAGGTGAGTGAGTCGCCTGAGCCCACGGGTTCAAGACCCGTCTGGGTAACTTGGCGAGACCTCATCTCTACAATAAATCCAAAAAATTAGCCGGGCATGGTGGCACATGCATGTAGTTCCAGCTAATTGGAAGGCTGAGGCGGAAGGATCGCCAGAACCCAGCAGGTCGAGGATGCGGTGGCCAGGAGTGTGCCACTGCCCTCCAGCCTGGGTGACAGAGTGAGACTCCAACTCAAAAAAATAAATAACTACAACAGCTTCCCGGGGAGGAGGGATGGCCAAAAAAAGGCCCTCTTATTCTTTTCTGGCTCCAGGTCACATGCCACTGCCTCCCATTGGTCAAACCCAGAGAAGGTGGGGCAAGGTGCCCTGTGGGTACAGCCCACATGTGGAGTATGAATCAGGTGGGAGAGTGGATCTGGAGGGGCAGTGGCAACTAGTCATCCTACTGCGTTTGGTTCTTTGCTTTTCATTTTCAGACAGGGTCTCAGTCTGTTGCCCAGGCTTGTGTGCAGTGGTACAATCATGGCTCACCATAGTCTTGACCTCTTGGGCTCAGGTGATCCTTCTGCTTCAGCTTCCTGCGTAGCTGGGACTACAAACGCATGCCACCTTTTCAGGCTAATTTTTTCTGTTTTTTGTAGAGCTGGGGGTCTTACTTTGTTGCCCAGGCTGAATTCAAATGAACCTCCCACCCCAGCCTCCCAAAGAGCAAGGAGTATAGGCACAAGCCACTATGCCCCGGTACCCTTTGGCCTCCTCCCTGGTCCTCACCATCAAGGGTGCACAATGACCCATCGGCCCATGATGGTCGTGGGTAACGATGATTGGGGTGAGGCCAGGCACCGTGGCTCATGCCTATGATCCCAGCACTTTGGGAGGCTGAGGTGAGTAGATTGCCTGAGCCCGTGGGTTCGAGACCCGCCTGGGCAACTTGGTGAGACCTCATCTCTACAATAAATCAAAAATCAGCCGGGCGTGGTAGCGTGTGCCTGTAATTCTGGCTACTCGGAAGGCCTGAGGCGGAAGGATCGCCGGAGCCCAGTGAGTGGGTCAAGGCTGCGGTGGCCGGAAGCGGCCACTGCACTCCAGTATGGGCGACAGAGTGAGACTCCAACTCAAACAAACAAACAAACAATGATTGGGGTGTGCACCAACCTGAAGACCAGGATGCTGGGCACTACCAGCCCCTTTATATAGGGTTAGTGGCCAAGAAGGGGACAGTCCACTGCCAGATGCTGTGACAGCGCCTGCTTCCTGGGCTATGACTTCAATCGCTACCTCATGGCTCCTCCCTCTCTTGTGGTGTCTCAATGGTACTTTTTTTTTTTTAATCCTTGGCAGGATGACTCAAACTTTAATTCTTTCAGAATCTGAATCTTTTATGAGCCTACCTTTAATGAGTTCCCTTCCTTTTACCACTGGCTGGGTGCGGTGGCTCATTCCTGTAATCCCAGCCCTTTGGGAGGCCAAGGGGAGAGGATTACCTGAGCCCAGGGGTTCAAGGCCAGCCCGGGCAACTTGGCGAGCACTTGTCTCTACAGTAAATCAAAAAATTAGCTGGGTGTGGTGGTGTGAGCCTGTAGTTACTACTTGGAAGGCTGAGGTGGAAGGATCACCTGAGCCCAGCAGGTCAAGGCTGGGGTGGCTCTGAGAGTGCCACTGCACTCCATCCTGGGTGTCAGAGTGAGACTCCTACTGAAAAATAAAAATAAAAACCACTAAGCAAGCAGTGCAGTCAAGCATTCCTTGGCCACGGGGATAAGATTGAGACATGCATCATTAGGCATCATTAGGTGGCATCATTGTGTGAGCACCATAGAGTATACTTAACAAACCTAGATAGCACAGCCTACTCCACATCTAGGCTGTGAGGTGTGGTCTCAGTGCAGCATGCTACTGTGCTGGATACTGAAGGCAATTGGAACACAGTGGTATTTGTGTATCTAAACATATCCCAGCATAGAAAAGGTATAGTAAAGGCTGGTGTGGTGGCTTATACCCATAATCCCAGAACTTTGGGAAGCTGAGGCATGAGGACTGCTTGAGCTCAGCAGTTTGAGACCAGTCTGGGCAACATAGTGAGACCTTGTCTCTAAAAAAAGAAAAAACAAATTATTTTAATTAGCCAAGTTTGGTGGTGCACAGCTGTAGTTTCAGGTACTTGGGAGGCTGAGGCCAGAGGATCGCCTGAGCCAAGGAGGTCAAGCTTCTCATGATGGGGCCCCTGCACTCCAGTCTGGGTGTCAGAGTGAGACCTCCAACACACACACACACACACACACACACACACACACACACACACACACAAGAAAGAAAAAGAAACGAAAAGATAAAGTAAAAATACGATATCATCTCATGGGACCACCATCGTGTATGTGGTCTGTTGTCGACCAAAACAGCACATGATTGTAATAAAAAGCGCCACAGTCATGCCTTATCCCGGCGTGCAGAACCAATTCAAATTCCTTCTGATGACTGGGGGTGACCACCGCAGCCAGCACTGCCATCCCTTCTCTGCCTGCTGGTTTGGTGGCCTGAGGCACGGGAAGTGGCTGGCGGGGAGGGGCAGCTTCAGCTAGTCTGTCGGAGCCATGTTTTCTGATGGAAGCCTTCTTTTCTTGGACACTAGCCCAAGGTCACAGGAAGGAAAGCACAAATTCCTCCACTGTGTTATTTGGTGTAATAATGGGAGGGGCCCTCCTGCTTCCACAGCTTGGTTTCTGGACCCACACATTGGGCTACTGAGGGCCCCCCACATTGTGGCTGGAATGAGGCATAGGCCACCCCCTGTAGGATGGCACTTAGCTCTCACAGGCCGCTGGTTGTCATCTGGGGTCACATCTGGGACTCCTTCTGACCACTCTGCCATTCTCTCAAGTCAGTCACTTCAGGGTGATGGGGTGTGCATGTGGCAGATCCAGGGAGTTTCATGGTTCTGCGCTCTCTGCCACACTTTCTTCAAGATAGAACGAATCCCTCAGTTCAAGGCAATGTTTTGGTTGCCATGGTGATGGATAAATAAAGCAGTCTCCCAGTCCACAAATGGCGGTGGTGATAGAAGTGATGTGGGTGGAAAGACCAACAGTTACCTAAAACATGTGAGGGTGAGTCACTGCACTTTCCATGATGGAAGGGGTTGTGTCATCAACCTGGCCACCAGGTGGCTGCACCTGGCGAGGAATGGTACCATATTAGGGGCTCCGTGTGGGTTCCTACTATGGGCAGATTGGACACTCAGCTACATGGAAGCCTTGACGAGGGAAGGCCATGCAGCTGGGCCACCACACAGCCTCCACTGCTGCCTCCATGGCCCCTTACCCATAGACCCTTTCAGCAAGCACTGGGAAAGGGGAGAAAAGAGGCCCACCAATGTCCTCAGAGTAGCTCATCTTGATTGGATGCGGTGGTTGGCACCCATAGTCCCAGTACCTTGGGATGCCAAGGTGGGAGAATCACTTTAGACCAGAAGTTCGAGACTAGCCTGGGTAACAGAGCAAGACTCTGTCTCTACAAAAAATAAAAAATAAATTAGCTGGGCATGGTGGCGCATGCCTGTAGTTCCAGCTAGTCAGGAGGCTGAGGCAGGAAAACTGGGGAGCCCAGGAGGTTGAGGTTGTAGTGAGCCATGATTATGCCACTGTACTTCAGCCTTGGTAACACAACGAGACCCTGTCTCAAAAAAAGAAAGAAAGAAGGAGAGAGAAAGAATCGGGGGTGGGAAAGAAGAAAGCAAAGAAGGAAGGAAGTAAAAGAAGAAGAAAAAAAAGAATAGGTTATCCTATCTACTTGAGCATCGAGAGCCTTCTCCATAGATGTCCATGAATGAATGAGCATTCATTCTCATGGGTGCTTGGAGTCCATTCTGAGAAATCCATCCACTTATCTTTCCTCCAAACCACCTAGAAAATGTATTCTTTCAAGACTCCGGTCGGCTGTCCAACCCATTAGCCACAGCCTGTGAATCAACACAGAAGTTTTGCCTTCTGGGAGGATTTTTTTTCCATGCTGACTTTCAGGGTCTCTCTTAACTGTGTCCATAAAGAAGTAGCCATTGGTGTGTGGCAGCAGCTAGCACCCATACAGACCAATTTTTATTTTTTAATTTTTTTTTTGAGTTGGAGTCTCCCTCTGCCGCAGCCTCGCCTGCTGGGCTCTGGCGACCCTTCAGCCTCAGCCTTCCAAGTAGCTGGAACTACAGGTGTGTGCTACCACGCCCAGCTAATTTTTTGATTTATCGTAGAGATGAGGTCTCGCCAAGTTGCCCAGGCGGGTCTTGAACCTGCGGGCTCAGGCAATCCACTCACCTCAGCCTCCCAAAGGCGCGGGATTACAGGCTGAGCCACCGAGCCCGGCTCAGAACAATTTTTAAACCAGGCCCGTGTTTTTTCATCTTCTGTTGACTGATCACAGAGGGCATCCTGTGTGTTATAGCTGTGGTCATAGCTGTGGGTTAAGAAGAGTTGGAAAAACAGTAAGAGCAAATACCACGGGAGTCTAAGCCACTTACTCATGAAGTTTACTTATTCCTTCCAGAAACATTTGGGCCCAGACTCACTTTGCACTGGAATGCTGCTGTACATGTCCTGTTTCATGAGTTAGTTGATAACATCTACTTTTTGATGGACAAACAGCTTGGTATCCCTGGCTGAAGATTCAGTTTCTACTAAGACCCAGTAGAGGCAGTAGCTACTTTTGAGATAAAGATGAGTTGTTAGCAGAAGCTGCTGTGGACTTAACTCCAAAACCCTTGGGGCACACACTGTAATTCTCCTATCAGGACTTGCTTCATGGAGTGTCTCTGTCTGCCACTTACTTTCAAAACCACAGGGTCTGCTGGATCATAAAGCTCAAGTGGCTGGGCAGCTTGCACCAAAGCCTGGGCCTGTTGATGGACCCTTGGTGCTTCGGACTTCACTCAGAATTGGCACTCTAAGATTGTATCCAGTAAACGAGTCAGAGAAGTCACTCTAGGTAGTACATGTTAATCTAGAAGATCTGAAGAGGCCAGTCAAGCACTATGCCTCTGCCTTCATGGTGGCTTCTATATGTCTGAAAATGATACTAATCCCATTTTTTGAAAGATATTTTTGCTGGGTAAAGAATTCTAGGTTGCCATGCCCCGCCCCCTTGGTACTTTTAAGATGTTGTTCCAAGTCGGGCTCAATGGCTCAGCCTGTAATTCCGTGCCTTTGGGAGACTGAGGTGAGTGGATTGCCTGAGCCCGCGGGTTTGAGACCCGCCTGGGCAACTTGGCGAGACCTCATCTCTACAATAAATAAAAAAAAATGAGCCGGGTGTGGTAGCACGCACCTGTAGTTCCAGCTACTTGGAAGACTGAGGCAGAAGGATCGCTG
The DNA here is from genome assembly GCF_000164805.1 of Carlito syrichta. Taxonomy (NCBI): domain Eukaryota; kingdom Metazoa; phylum Chordata; class Mammalia; order Primates; family Tarsiidae; genus Carlito; species Carlito syrichta. The sequence continues at coordinate 15,863 of NW_007055627.1, read as the reverse complement.
GCGCCCAGCAGGTCAAGGCTGCGGTGGCTGGGAGCAGCCATTGCACTCCAGTCTGGGCGACAGAGTGAGACTCCAACGCAAAAAAAAAAAAAAAAGATGTTGTTCCAATGTCTTCTCACATATATTGTTTCGAATGAGAAATTTGATGTTATCCTTATATTTGTTTCTTTGTATGTCATGTGTCTTATGGTGTTTTGTTTTTTTTCTTTTTTTGAGTTGGAGTCTCACTCTTGTTGCCCAAGCTGGAGTGCAGTGGCATGCTCATGGCTACTGCAGCCTTGACCTGCTGGGCTTAGGCAATCCTTCTGCCTCAGCCTTCCAACTAGCTAGAACTACAGATGCATGCCATCACTCCCGGCTAGTTTTTGTGACTTATTGTAGAGATGAGGTCTCACCAAGTTGCCCAGGCTGGCTTCAAACCCCCCGACTCAGGCAGTCCTCTTGCCTCAGCCTCCCAAAGTGCTGGGATTACGGGCTGAGCCACTACGCCTGGCCTTTGTTTTTTCTTTTTCATGAGGCTTTTTTTTTTTAGTAGGAGTCTCACGCTGTTGTCCAGGTTGGAGTGCAGTGGCACACTCCCAGCCACCATAGCCTCGACCTGCTGGGCTCAGATGATCCTTCCACTTCCACCTTCCAAGTAGCTGGAGCCACAGGTGCATACCACCATGCCTGGCTAATTTTTTAATTTATTGTAGAGATGAGGTCTCGCCAAGTTGCCCAGGCTGGTTTCGAACCTCTGGACTCAGGCAATCCTCTCACCTCTGCCTCCCAAAGTGCTGGGATCACAGGTGTGAGCCACTGTGTCTGGCTATCACTAGTTTTAATCAATTTGATTACAATGTACCTAGTGTGCTGTGGTGTCGTTTTTTTCCATGTTTCCTGTTCTTGGGGTTTCACTGAACTTCTTGAAATTGTGGGTTTGTAGTTTTCACTGAGTTTTGAAATTTTTCAGTCATTATTTCTTCAAATATTTTTCTGTCCCTTCTCCTTGTTGATCTTCTCCTTCAGAACCCCAATTATTAATATATTGGGCCACTTGAAGTAGTCCCACAGTTCACTGATGCTCTGTGTTTTTTTTTTCTTTCTTTCTTTCTTCGAGTTGGAGTCTCACTCTGTTGCCCAGGCTGGAGTACAGTGGCATGCTCACGGCCACCCCAGCATTGATCTGTGGGGCTCAGGCTATCCTTTTACCTCAGCCTTCCAAGTAGCTGGAGCTACAGGTGCATGCTACCATGCCCAGCTAATTCTTTGATTTATTGTAGAGATGAGATCTCGCCAAGTTGCCCAGGCTGTTCTCGAACCCATGGGCTCAGGCAACCCCCTCACCTCAGCTTCCCAAAGTGCTGGGATTACAGACCTGAGCCACCACGCCCAGTCTTTCCATATTTTTGTACTTTTCTCTCGGTTTTATTTTGGATATGTTCTATTGCTATTCCTTGAAATTCACTAATCTGTTGTTGTTTGAGTCGGAGTCTCACTCTGTTGCCCAGGCTGGAGTGCTGGAATGCAGTGGCATGCAGATCATGGCCACCATAGTCTCAACCTGCTGGGCTCAGGGTATCCTTCCACCTCAGCCTTCCAAGTAGCTGGAAATACAGGTGTGCACACAAGCCTCAGCTAATTTTTTTTTTTTTTTTTTTGAG